>NW_015177107.1:171660-176981 GCF_001447785.1 Gekko japonicus | reverse complement strand
TATTTTCGCTGCTACATTGGTGAGATGGTGTTTATAGCCCAAGGTCCTGTCCAGGGTAACACCAAGGTATACGATTGTGTGTAAGTTGGGTGCCATTAAGGTAGACATTCAGTTCACAGCTGGCAAGATTATTATTCAGATGGAAACAAGAGCATTCTGGTTTTCCTGGACTGGGTGTGTATTTTCGCTGCTACATTGGTGAGATGGTGTTTATAGCCCAAGGTCCTGTCCAGGGTAACACCAAGGTATACGATTGTGTGTAAGTTGGGTGCCATTAAGGTAGACATTCAGTTCACAGCTGGCAAGATTATTATTCAGATGGAAACAAGAGCATTCTGGTTTTCCTGGACTGGGAATAAATTGCCATTATGGTAGTAAGCAACCAAAATTTCAAGGTCTCTAGTCAGTATTTCCTCAGTTCTTTCAATTGATTTACACTTTACTTCAATCACTGTGTCATTGGCATAAGCCATGGGGAGCAGAAAGAAGCATTTAATTGGAAGAGTTGGAGTACCTCCCCGGGGTAATTTCACCCCAACTTCAGGCTCCCATGCACAGCCCCTCCAAAGGGGTTGTGTGAGGGAGCCTGAAATAGCTGGGCCAGCAGAAAGGAAGGGGTGAAATTCCTTCTCGTGGCCAGCAGACAGAAGGGGGTGAAATGCCCCCAGGAGGCACTTCACCCACATATTTGCTTCTCTGGTTTTGCTGGGGGCCCCCCTTTCACAGCAGCAGAGAGCAAAACTAGAGGGTTAAATGGCTACCACCCATTTAAACCCTCCCGAACTGATCCCAACATTTCATAGGGAACAGAAAGCAGGGGTTTGAACTTTAAATGGCTCACAAAACTATACATACAGTTTGGAGTATGAACCAGCATATTTATTTCATTTGGTTCATGGTTCAGCTCATGGTTCAGTATTAGGGGAACAGCTGTCGTGGAGGTACCTGTTGATTTGCAGAGTGCCCCAAGGGGTGGTACTTTCCCCAATGTTATTTAACACCTATATGTCTAGATTGCCCAGAGGCATGGGCTGGGATGTCACCAGTATGCGGATGACACCCAGCTCTATCTGTTGTTAGGCAGCTAGTCTGTCTCTAGACTGGAAGATCTGGACCTGGCATTACAAGCTGTGGCTGGATGTAACTGAGCCAACTGAAATGGAATCCGATGAAGACAGAGATCCTGTGCCTGAGTTGAGGCGGTCCAGGGTTAGGGATTCCACTCCTGATCTTTGATGGGGTGCTGTTGGTGCCAGCACCAGAGGTTAGGAGTTTGGGAGTGTTTTTGGATGTCTCCTTAATGATGGAGGCCCATGTAGCAGCCACTGCTAAGTCAGCCTTTTATCACCTTCGGCTGACCAAGCAGCTGTTTCCCTTCCTTGAATGCAGCGACTTGGCAACAATGATCCATGCGAGGGTCACCTTGAGATTGGACTACTGTAATGTTCTCTACATGGGGCTGCCCTTGATCCAAATCCAGAAGCTACAGCTATTGCAAAATGCTGCAGCCAGGCTTCTGATGGGCCTCCCTATGCAGGAGCACATCCAGCCTGTGCTGAAAGCACTGCACTGGCTGCCGATAGCATACCGAATTTGCTTCAAGGTGCTGGTACTTACCTTTAAAGCCCTTTATGGTCAGGGGCCCACATACCTGAGGGAACGCCATTCCCCATGTGTTCCCCAGAGAGCACTGCGCTCGGGGTCACAAAATCGATTGGTCTCCCAGGTCCTAAAGATGCCAGGCTGGCCACAGGGCCTTCTCAGTGGTGGCTCCATACTGGCGGAAGGAGCTCCCAGAAAAGATCAGGGCCCTCGGGACCTTTTACAGTTCTGCAGGGCCTGCAAGATGGAGCTATTCCACCAGGCCTTTGACTACGGAGTTGCGCCAAATAACATCAAATAGCTGAGAATTAGTATTGGTTCCGCCTTCTGCAAGCATTGTTATAAGTACCTGAACACTTACTAGCACTTTATGATAATGTAGAGTTTTATTATTTGTTTTAAGATTGTATATAATTTGTTACCTATACGTTTAATCTCTTTGTAAACCGCCCTGAGCCCGCTCCGGCAGGGAGGGCGGGGTATAAATTGAATAAATAAATAAATAAAGTTATTATTTTCTCAGCAGTTTTCTGCACTGCATCCACACACATTTTTTCCCTTGTCCTCTTCTTCCATTGCTTTCTCAACTCCTTCTAGCATGAGCTGTGCCATGTTGAATCCCACAATATCCATCACTTCTACTTTTATTGTCTCATGTTTTAAGAGGTTAATTATATTTCTATACTTTGTGGAAGATTTCACCAAATCACTTTTACTCTTAGGAACAAAGTTCTTAAGAGTACTTCCTAACTAAACTGAAAACAATCTGTCTTCTCACTGGGAAGTCATCATGTTTCCCCAAAAATGCAATAATGAAAATGGAAAAACACAAACTGCGTTCATAAAAATCAAAGAAATACTGACTTTACTGAGCAATTTTTTTAAAAAAACTGACAAATTACCAAGATGAAAAAACTAACTTTTACTGATTTTACTGACCATTTTCCACCCCTGTATGCAAGACTAGGCTTTTCCAAGGGGTACCATAAAAGGTACCTTATATTTCCATACATACCAGTTGCTTGTGGGTCAGGTAAAAGCCCTGGACGGGCCAGTTCTGGCCCCCGGGCTTTATGTTTGACACCCCTGGCATACATAAAGGGGAGTTCAGGTACAACCTATGCCTACATGGGTTCTATAGGGCTAAATCAGGAATAGAACTTGCAAGACAGATTAATTTTGAAACAGAATACCTTGGACTCAAAACGCTCCGCCATACAGAACAATGCAGCAAAGATTTAGATAGCTAGACACTTTGGTATAGCAGTGAAAAACATCCAACAAGACTCTTGAAGTTCAGTTAAACCACTGATTCCATCCTGCAAAAACTTGGAGTGAGCCAAGTCTAGCTTCTCCAGTACACCCAAGTGCCAGATACCTCCAATGCTAAAGGAATTAAGTCCCTATAAATGGGACAACACAGAAGACAGGATACAGTGTACAGCTTGGCAGAGCCCTGCGATTACACTAATGCAGCAAGAATACTAGTTGCACTAAATTTAATTTAGATTCTGTAGTGTATTCAAAGCTGCCTTGAATGCATGATATGTTGTGAAACATCTAATTGAAGTGCAACGTAAAGCTTCGTCCTGGGCTAGGATCCAAATCCATCCAACCAATCACCTTCTAGCAAGCTCCCTGAGTGGGAACATCCTTATTGGTTGGTATTTGTACAGTGGGTGTGGCTACATTAGCCGGGAATGTTTAAAAGCAGGACAGCTGCAATGTAAAGGCTGTTCTGGCTATCAGATGTTGATCCGTGTTGGAGTTGTGTTTGAGTTGAAGAATAAAGATGTGTTCTTGCTGAATCACTCTCCGACTGCTTTGTTAAGTGAGCAACTTAACAGATTCAGGTGGGTCGCTGTGTTGGTCTGAAGCAACAGAACAAAGTTTGAGTCCAGTGGCACCTTGGTATAAACTCTCAGTGTGCATGCACATGAAAGCATATACCCAGAATGAAACTTTGATGGTCTTAGAGGTGCCACTGGACTCAAACTTTATATTAAATTTAATGCCACTCCTTTACTAATTAAGGGTTTTTTAAAAAACATAATCTTCCAATTATTTTCTACAAGGTGATCGGAGTCCAGAAAATCTTATCTAGTTCTCTGGCTGAACAGACTCCTTCTCTTTGCTAATCTCCATTAACTGGATCTGCCCCTGCTTAGCTAAACCACCCAGTTTCACGGGGGTGATAGTTTTAGAGGCTTCCTGTCCCAGTGAAGGGTGACAACTTTCAGGTGGGGGCAGGAGTTTTCCCAGAATTACAACTGATCCCCAGAGTCCAGGCTACAGAGATCAGTTTCCCTGAAGAAAATGGCTGCTTTGGAGGGTTGACTCTATGACATCACATCCTGACATAGCTCCCTTGTCTCCCAAAAGCTCCAAGATCAGTTGTAATTCTGGGAGATCTCCAGGCCCCACATGAAGACTGGCAACCCTACTGGCATCATGCCTGCAAGTGACTCTCAGATGAGCGGCAGCAGAAAGAGATCTGTGAGTTGGCAAAAGGGTGAGGTGCTGGTGAGCCAGGGTATGTAGTGGGCAGAGTGCTGGTCTAGGATCTGGGTTCTAAAACCCCTCGGCCCCAAAGATTAATTAATTATCATATAGCAGTCTATGTTGTATAGCCAGGAGATCCTAAGATTACCTGGCAGCCACAGGTTCTAGCTCTTTAGCCTTACACACCACTAGGTGGTGAGCTAGACTTGTAGGTGGGGCTGAGAGAGCTCTGAGAGAACTGTGACTGGGCTAAAGTCACCACCCAGACAGCAGGCTTCATGTGGAGGAGGAGTGGGGAATCCAACCAGGTTCTCCAGACTAGAGTCTGCCGCTCTTAACTGCTACACCGCACTGGCTCTCTGTTTGTGGGTGCCCTTGAACCCTCTCTCTCAGCCTAACTCCCCTCACGGGATTGTTGTGAGCAAATAATGGAGGAGAGTCCTATATCTGGTACCTTGAGCTTCTTGGATTAAAACATACTCAATAGAAACAACAAAGGCACAGAGGTTCAGGTTGCCAAACTCCAGGTGTGGCCTGGAGAGCTCCCAGAATTACAAGAGAGCCCCAGATGACAGAGAGCAGCTCCCCAGAAAGAAATGGCGGCTTTGGAGGGCGGGCTCTGCGGCATTATACCCCACTGAGGTTCCTCCCCCCCAGCCCCACCCTCCCTAGGCTTCATCCCCAAATCTCCAGGAATTTCCCAATCTCGAGTCGGCAACCATCGAGGGGGAAAAGTGAGCGGGAAAAGAGGTGGAAGGAGAAAGCTGGGTGTACACATCTTAATGAAATAACTGGCGAGAGATATGTTGCGGGCCGGTCTGGGAGGGTCTTGCAAGAGTTCCCATCGAGGCGGCACATCACATGCGGTTTCACGCGGCCTCTCTCACAGCGGGACAAAGTTAGCGCTGACTCAGGCACTGGCCCGCTGGACTGGCACAGAAATGCTCTTTAGCACAGGAACTTCGCGGGCCCCCCTGCTGCCTTGGAGCGCCTCTAGCCGGAGGCCCGGGCGTCGGGGGTGTGGGAAGCGCGCCTGTTTCCCCCCCCTCCCCCGGGAGAAGCCGGCTTCCACGCGGGGGGAGGGAGAAGCCGCGTGCTGCCAAGGAGCATGCGTGCTCGGGGAGGGGGGGATGGCGCGGGGAGGCGGCCGCTGTTTATTTGCGGCTGGGCCGGCTGAGCCGCGGCAGAGCGCGAGCGGGGGACTCCGGCGCCTTCTG
>NW_015177107.1:156752-171641 GCF_001447785.1 Gekko japonicus | reverse complement strand
GGCAGCGGCAGCGGCAGGGGGATGCCCGGCCGAGGGAGGGAGCTAGCCGGCCGGCGGGATGGCGTCGGCGGGAGGCAGCCGGAGCAGCAGGGAGCCCCGAGCGCCCCCTCCGCAGCAGCAGCAAGAGCAGCAGCGGCCGCCTTTCCCTGCCCGGGCCGGGCGCTGGGGGGCCGGGGCTTGCGCCGCGCTGCTGGCCGCGCTCTGCTACTGGAACTCACTGCGCGGCGAGTTCGTGCACGACGACGTGTGGGCGATCGTCAACAACCCCGACGTGCGGCCGGGAGCCCCCCTGGCGGCCGCCTTCGCCAACGACTTCTGGGGCAAGGGCATGGCCGAGAACACCAGCCACAAGTCCTACCGCCCGCTCTGCATCCTCACCTTCAAGTGAGTCCGCGCCGCGGCCAAGCCGCGCTCGCCCCCCTCCCCCGACGCACTGGGGTAGGACCCGGAGGGCGGCCGGGAGGGGGAACGCACTCTGCACATGCCTCGGGGCGCGCCGAGCCGGCGCGGCAAGTACATAAGATGGCCAACGCGTGTGCCTCGCTGCTGGCCCGGCGGCGTTTCTGCAGCGGCTCTGGATGCGCAGACGTTGAGAATGCTGAACTCCAAGCCAGGGGGAAACTTGACTTGCGGCTGTTGTTAAAAAAAAAAAGGCGGGCGGGGGCAGATCAGGGCGATTCGTTTCTGGCTTGGTGCGGCGGGGGGGGGGGGGGGACCCTGGTGCTGCAGAGGGACTTGTTGGGGTTATTCGGTAGCGTGGGAACGGTTGCGACACTTATCATGATCAGGGCTATTCGCGTCTATTGGCATTTAACGGAGAACATTTGCGCGCGGGGGGGGGGGGGGAATAGGAAGAGCTCCCTCCTTCCTTCCTGGAGGACCTTCCAGTGGCAAACGCTAACCCGGGGGTGAAACCGTCACCGAAAGGGAAAGACTCTGTGCGTGTTTGGAGGACTTTCCCTTGTCCTTCGGCAGCGGGGGATAGCATAGAAGGTGACGCTTGAGTAGTGGATCTTGCTGAGACCCGCTGCCCTCGTCTTCCAAGCCCGGCCCCGATTCCCCTCTCTGCTCATCTTTCCATCAGCTCCATCTTGCCTCTTTGCCCCCCCCCCCCCCCCCAACCCCCCCCCGCAGCCTCAGCAGAAATTGCTGATACATTTCCAATGCAAGTCCTCTCAAGATGAAGACATATAGGCTCAGTGCCTGTATTTTGTTCCCCAGAAGATGAATCCTACTAAGTAGGGATGTCCAAGGGGGGGGGGGGGGCGGGGGGAAGAGAGCTGGTAGTTTTCCTGCGCCCACTCACTACCCCAGGCTTGCCAGAATAATAATCCCTGCCAGGCGTTGGTGTGGCCCTCCCTTGTGGAGGCGGGGAGGATAAGCCATAAAAAAAATCCCCAGCCCCACCTTCGCCTGCGATTGAGCCAAGAAGTGCACATCCCAATTGGTGCTGATCACAGAGGGATTTGTGGTGCCGATTGCCAGTCATGGACCTGTTCCCTGCCAGTGTCCGGGAGAAATTCAGAAGGGCAGATTGGCTTTCCTAGGGACTTCTACACCAAAGGCTTATAAAGTTTGGTCCCCCGACTGTTTTCCATTGATTCTCGTGGCCACTTGCCTGGGATAGAAACTGTTTCGAGCCCTCTGATTTGTCTTCGATGTGTCTGGTGGAATCTCAGCCACCTGGTACAAAATAATATTTCCCTGTCCTTTTTTGAGCATGCCAGCTATTTCTTCTTCTTCTGGTACTGCATCCATACGAACGGCATTTGCAAATTGAGTAGGCTCTGAATTCAGAACCGGTTCTCCCACTCCTGTCTGTTGAATATGGCTGTTGGCAGCTACTATCCAGTTACGGCGATATGGCAATAGATTTGAGCAGTGTCATCATGCCGCCCTCCCTGGTGTAAACCTCTGTGGCTCTGTGCTTTGGGGTCGACATCTGGCTGTATCGCATAGCGTGGGAACTCTTCCCCCGCCCTCATGAATAATGGCCTCCGGTGTCTCATAGCAATTCTGTGCTCAGTCCTCCTAAATTAGAAGCAGTACAAATGCTGGAGGGGAGAGCAGTGTTGTAAGCTGCTTTGGGTTCCCACTGGAAAGAAAAGTAGGGTATAAGTAAATTGTTGGGTGATAGTGAGAGAGAGGCCTGGCGCGATCTGGTCCATGGGGTCACGAAGAGTCGGACTCGACTGTGCGACTGAACAACAAAAAGTGAGATATTGAAAAAATTGTATTTAGCCGAGATAAGATAGTCTAGCAGTGCCTGAGTAAAATAATTCAGACTCAGAGTCCATGTGTGATTAAAATATAAAGTTTTTACTAAATTCTAGCATGGGAAGGGTAACTGGGATGAAAATAATAACAGAGCAAAATCTGCTACATCCTTACTCTACAAAGACAAAACTAGAAGAGAGAGATTATGTCTACTCTTCTTCTTCAGAACACCAAACAAAGACGGGAAGAGAGCCATAAAATGCTAATACACCTTGACACTTTAGTCCCAATCAAATTCCTAGATCAGGGAGAAAATTCCGGGGTATTCTACAGCTAAAGAACATTGGTTACATGAAAAACATGCGACTTCCTGTGAGTAACATAAACAAACATTTAACCCCAGTTATACTGAGTGTTTTCAACTTGTAATACCCAACATAAATACATACGAGGCAGCCTGCTCCTTGAGTTTGCACCCTCCAGACTATTAAGCTGTGGCTCTGTGGGTTTGTGCTTTGTGGTTAATTCATAATACAGAATGGGTGTCTTGCATTCCAGGCTGCAGTGGGAAGTATAGCTCATCCCCATCACTTCAGGTTCTTGTTGGACACTGGGCAACAGTGTTGCTTGGGGGTATTCAGCTGCTCTGAGATTCAGGGCTGCAGCAGACGTATAGCTTTGCTGTTTGCTTGGGACTGGACCGAAGGCCTTCTTCAGAAGAAGAGCCTTGCTGGACCAGACCAGTGGTCCATCTAGTTCAGCATCCTGTTTCACACAGTGGCCAACCAGTTGCCCTGGAGGGCCATCAAACAGGGCATGGAGGCCAAGGCCTCCTAGCAGTGGGTTTCAGAGGCTGAATATGGAGGTTCCCTCTGCCGTAGTTGGACCACTCGTCCATGAGAGGATACCTTCTGGGAGCATTGTTTGGGGGCATGTGTGCTAGCAGAAAGAATGGAAAGGGTGTGTTGGTAGTGGTATCCTCTGGATTGCTGCTGAATGCTGGCTTAAGGACATGGGAGGGTCTGCACTAGTGTTACCTCTCTTCCACCCCCTGCCTGTTGTCTCTTTTGGGGTAGTGGTTTGGTGTAGTGGTTAAGTGCGCGGACTCTAATCTGGGAGAACTGGGTTTGATTTCCCACTCCTCCACTTGCAGCTGCTGGATGACCTTGGGCAAGCCATAGTTCTGTCAGAGTTGTCCTTGAAAGGGCAGTTCTTGAAAGAGCTCTCTCAGCCTCACCTACCTCACAGGTTATGGGGAGGGGAAGGGAAAGGAGTTTGTAAGCCTCTCTGAGACTCTGAGTGAAGGGCAGGGTATAAATCCAATCTCCTCCTCCTCTTCTTCTTCTTCCTTCGCTCTGTGGACATACTTAGTCTGTTCCTTAGGTATGTAACTTCCCAGATACCTTTTCTTGGGTGTTTTGTGTGTGTCTGTGCCTGGAAGCCCTGGCAACCCCTGGTGAGTCCTACTGGGGCATGGATAGCCTGTCTTGGTAGCCTGCCTCTGCCTCCTGGCCCTGGTATTCCAAGGAGGTCTCCCATCCAAGTACTTTCCAGGGTCAGCCCTGCTTAGCTTCCGAGATCTGACAAGATCGAGCTTTCCTGGGCTATGCAGGTCAGGGCTTCCCAGATACCTTTTAAGAGGAAGGTAGTCCTTGGGCCTTTGCCCACTTTGCAGTGTTGGAGTATGTTTCTTTGGAACATGCATTTGTTCCCTGGTTTCTCCACTGCTCATTTTGAGGCTGTGCTCCTGCAAGGAATAAGGATTCACCGCTTATTTATTTGTTTTACTCTGTTTGTAGTTCGCTTTTCTCAGTTTGACTCCAGGAGGATTCCGTGCTGTAAAGCAATGTAACCAAGCATCACGACAACTCTGATAAGCAATGCAATAAGACTAGGATTGCAAAAATGAGGAACAGTGCAAAAAAAAGGTATCAGACAGAACATGTCAAGCGATGCAGAAAATGGAATTACAGAAGTAGAAAACACCGTGGTAAGAGCAGGATAATACACAGATAATACAGTGTACACTATATATAGCATAGAGTTAGACCCCACAGTTCTATTCTTGTTATAAACATGCTTTCCTTAACCCTTCTGGTACACTCCAGCCCTAATGTCTTTATAAAAATGCTTTCCTGAACAATTCTGTTTTTCATAGTTTGTGAAATAACTGTGAGCGGAGTGCTTAAGATAACTAGAAGGATTTTATCTGGTGTTGCTCGGGCACCCTGCAACACTCTGTGGCTATCATTGTTTTGTACTAGTGATATGCATGAAGCAGTCTTATACTGAATCAGGTCATGGATTCATTGGAGTCAGTATTGTCTGCTCAGACTGAAAGTGGCTCTCCAGGTTCTCAAACAGATGTCTTTCACATCACCCACTACCTTTTGCTTTTTGCTGGAGATGCCAGGGATTGAACCTGGGAGCTTCTTCATGCCAAGCAGGTGCTCTGCCACCGACCCATGGCCCTTCCCCTTGCCCCCATGCCTACCTTTGCAACTACACTAGGTCTTCTGCGGTGTGCCTATGCCATTACTTCGTTGAGACACGGCCACTTTGGCTCTGATGGTTCGCCCCTTACAGCCTGTTGAGTGGGGGGAAAGCTATTACAACAGAGGCGTTTGAGGCTATACTTCACTTGCTGTTCTTGCGTCCTTTCCTGGGTTTAAAGATCTCTGCTTGATTTTTGCCAGCACATCCAGCTGCAAGCCTATCATTCACTTCATGGATGGAGTCCGTATACCACAGTGTGATCCATGGCCTTGGGTTCCTCACTGTTGCCTGTGTTCTGGCCCTGTCCTTGGTGCTTGCACATCCAGCTCGCTTGATGACACCATACTGCAGGGCGCATGCACCTCTAGACTGTGCAGAGACCTTTTGTGTTAGGTGGCTGCTGTGTGCTGGAATGTGTGTAGCTGTGAAGTGTGCACGTTGTTGGTCCTGTGGCGTTGTGTACTGATTGGACTGTGGTGTCTTCATGTATTCTGGATATTGATCAAAACTAGGGGTGCGTCTTAATAACTGATGGGGAGCCACCACTGCCATTCATGCCTCCTTCCCCTTGCCCTGTGCCTGCCTTTGCAATTGCGCTAGGTTTTGTGCTAGCAGTTCGAAAGCAAGAACTTGCAAGTAGATAAATAGGTACCACTTCGGTGGGAAGGTAATGGCATTCCGTGCGCCTCAGCGTTTAGTCATGGCGGCCACATGACCACGGAAATGTCTGACAGCCCTGGCTCTTCGGCTTGGAAGCGGAGATGAGCACTGGCCCCTAGAGTCGGATCCAACTGGCTTTCGAGCAAGGGAAACCTTTGCCTTTACTGTGTTGTATACCCATGCCATTGCTTTGTTACGGCACAGCCACTCGTCTTTTTCTTGGGTGCATTTGTAAGCACTCCTCTGCTGCAGTATGTGTGTTTAGATCAGGTTCAGGTGCCTTTGTAATTCTGACACAGGGTGGTGGGCCCAGCCACAGTATGGCTGCCACAGGGGGCGGAGCCAACCACACAACATCAAGGAGTGAAGTCAGGATTAGTTATAATAGTAACTCTTCAACATTTCTGGCAGAAGCTCTGCTTCACAGGATACCTTTTAAAATAAACACACACAAGTAACACTGGGAAGGTCCTTGTGCTGTGGTGACTACTATTGCTAAAGCGAGTTTTAAAAAAATCTTCACCACCAGTCAGAAGCCCTGCTAGTTAAAAGCCCCAGCTGGCCCTGCCCATTTTCTGAAAATGCATGGGAATGCGCCAGGAAAGGTGTTGGTGAGTGTCATGGTGCCCACGGGCACCGTGTTGGGAACCTCTGGCTTAGATGCAGAATTCCATGAAGCAGGATAGAGCAGGACAACATGGAGTCCCTGTGCTAGAGAGCTTGGGGCCGCCTCCCCTTGCTGCGTGTGCAGTGCTGGCATCCACTGTTTGCCCTAGTTCTCTACATGCTCTGTGACAAAGGGGCAGACGGCTGTTCTGGTAGAATGGAGAGGAGGAGGAAGATTTATACTCCGCCCTTCTCTTGGAGTCCCAGAGGGGCTTGCAATCTCTCTCCCTTCCTCCCCCCACAACAAATACCCTGTGAGAGAGCTCTGAGAGAACTGCTCTTGAGAGGACAGTTCTGAGAGAACTGTGACTGACCCAAGGTCACCCAACTGGCTGCATGTGGAGGAGTGGGGAATTAAACCCGGTTCTCCAGACTAGAGTTCGCCACTCTTAACCACTACACCAAACCAAAGTATAGCCATTTTGATGATACCACTGCAAGTGGGAAATGCTTCTTCTGAACGCTTCCCTGTGCTTAAAAGAAATCCCTGCAAACAGAAACCAAGAAACCTATTTATTTATTTATATCCTGACTTTCTCCCCGGTGGAGACCCAAAGGGGCTTACATGATTCTCCTCACCTCTGTTTTATTCTCACAGCAACGCTGTGAGGTAGGCTTGGCTGAAAAGGGTATGACTGGCCCAAGATCCCCCAAGCAATCTTCCATGGCAGACTGAAACCTGGGTCTCCCAAATCTTAGCCTAACACTCTGACCACTGCAGTAGTTAGTCAGTTCGCTGTGCAGGAGAAGTGGAGGACTTCCAAAGCTCCTTCTTGGACTGAATGCAGCCCATAGTTCTTCCCTTAAGCTGACCTGTTACTGGAATTCTTCTGCTGAAAATAGCAGGGACTTGCCAATAGTTGGCAGCAGTGCCAAGTGCAGACTGAGGAACGGAAGGTTTTTTGTTTGTGTATTTGAGTTGAGACCTCTCTCGCCTTTTTCTTGCATTTGTCTGTGTCTGGGGAATTGGCTGCTCATTTATTTTGTTGGCAGAAAAAGTGGAGGAAGACGGTGTATATTTTCTTGTACTTTGTAGATATTGCTGTTGCTGCTGCTTCTTTTTTAAACAAAATCCATCAGATTGGTTCCCTATTTTTGGCATCCCATCAGACCACTTAATCTTGCCAAAAACATATGATGGTTTTTAAAAAGTACATGATGTGCACATGGAAGAGGTTTCTTTCTTCATTTCTGATCTCTTGGAAAAGCGCTTGCAAGCCAGAATAAGTTGGTCTCGATCAGCATCATGATTTGTACCAGATTAGTTTTCTACAGTTTTTTTTAAAAATAAAAATTCCATAGTCTTATAATGGAATTTGTGGGTGGGTTGCTCCTTTTCTTCCCTGTCCTTTGGTGGTTTTTAATTTTAAAAAAAATAATTACAAAACTCAGAAAAGAAATACTAAAAATATAACAATGGTGGCAAGTCTACATCTAAGCCTAATATCTAAACATTTGTCCATATGGAATTGTTGTCTGTATGCCATACATTCAAATGTCAAAAGGTTTTAAAGTCCTCAGTCCACTGGATTATGGAAGGTGGGCATTTATCTCTCCAGTGTTGTAATAAAGTCTTTTGGCAATAATAAGGCCATGGAGGTTCCATTTTCATTGCCCAGTTAGCTTTCAGGAGGCAGGCAAATAGTTTAAGCTTTAGAAGTACGTAAGCAACCTGAAAGATCAGTGAATATTCTAATACAACATCAATATGAGTAATGACTTCCTCCCAAAAAGATTGAATAACTGGATGTGCCCGAAGCATATGTTTAAGAGAAGCGTCCGGTAAGTTATGCCAGCAATTAGTTTATTAAAAAGGTGCTGTGGTATTCAGTATATCCTAAGTATAATTTCTTTGCTGAATAAGTCATATCTTGAGATTCATAGAGACAACAGGTGTAAAGTTTAGGGCCATATCCCATTGCTTTGGAGAAATAGGGCGCTCTGACTCCTTACTGGGTCGATGCAGCTGGCTTTTTTGAGATAGGAGCTTATTCCTTAGCAGAGCAAAGCGCTCTCAGAAGATGGAACGACTTTTCTCATGGCGAATCACCATATGATGAAACCTCCCCCAAATCGGGCTGTCTTGTAATAATTGAAGCTGTACTGTAAATCTTGCGGTCTTTTGAATCCACCCTAAATCCTCCCTTTTAATGGGAAACCACTAAAAAGAAGGCTTGTGATACTGTGGTTGAAACTGGCACTACATGTGCAGACAAAAAGTGTGCCATATGGAATGAGTTCCCTATTGCATATTTTTGGTGGCTTCCATTTGTGCTGCTAGAATGGGGCCACTGGTTGCATTGCTTCATATAGAGCAATAATCTGCTCCATATAAGAATTAAAAAAATTACAGCATGTGTAATAATTCATAGACACTAAAATACATATAGACATTAAGAACATAAGAGAAGCCATGTTGGATCAGGCCAGTGGCCCATCCAGTTTGACACTCTGCATCACAGAGTGGCCAGAAATACCAGGTGCCATCAGGAGGTCCACCAGTGGGGCCAGAATTCCAGAAGCCCTCCTACTGTTGCCCCCCCAGCACCAAGAATACAGAGCATCACTGCCCCAGACATAGTGTTCCATCTATTCCATGTGGCTAATAGCCACTGATGGACCTCTGCTCCATATGTTTATCTAATCCCCTCTTGAAGCTGTCTATGCTTGTAGCCGCCACCACTTCCTGTGGCAATGAATTTCACATGTTAATTACTCTTTGGGTGAAGAAGTACTTCCTTTTATCTGCTCTAAACCTACTGCTCATCAATTTCATTGAGTGCCTATGAGTTCTTTTGTTTTGAGAAAGGGAGGAAAATACTTCTTTCTCTACCTGCTCTATCCCATGCATAATTTTGTAAACCTCTACTATGTCACCCCTCACTCGTCATTTCTCCAAGTTTAGGAGCCCTAACCTCTTTAATCCTTCTTCATAGGGAAAGTGTTCCATCCCCTATCGACGTTAGACTAACCAGCCCGTAATTTCCCGTATCTCCTTTGGAAACTTTTTAAAAGATGGGGGGTACATTAGCTACCTTCCAGTTCTCGGGAATGGAGGCAGATTTTAATGATAGATTGCATATTTTTGTCAGGAGATCCACAAGCTCACATTTGAGTTCTTTCAGGACTCTTGGATGTGTGCCATCTGGGCCTGGTGATCTGTCAGTTTTTAGTTTGTCCATCAGTTGTAGGACCTTCTCTCTCATCACCTCCCAAAATCGGCAGTTCTGGAGTGGACAAGCACCTCCCACCTTCCACAGTGAAGACAGAGGCAAAAAAATGCATTCAGCTTCTCTGCCATTTCCCTATCATCCTTTAGTAATCCTTTTACCCCTTGGTCATCCAAGGACCCCACTGCCTCCCTGGTTGCTTTTTTTGCTTCAAATGTATTTAGAAAAAAATATTGTTAGTCTTTATGTGTTTTGCTATATGCCCACCGTGTCTATGTTCTCCTCTGACACTAAGCATTCCAGCTCCCCCATTTTACCTCAGACACTTCTAGCATTTGTACATAAACATCTATAATTTCCCAGACATGTTAGGCCTGCAACTTTCCTCCTGTGACCTTTAGACCTTGTCAGGCTGTCAATATTGCTTGTTACCCCCTCAGTGGCCAGTCCTAATCCATTTCCCTGTAGAACAGTAACAGGTACCCCTTCATCTCTTTGAGATGAGCCATCGGGAACCAGAGACATTTCATCTCCTGTTGGCCTTCCCCCAAGATTTAGTTTAAAAACTGCTCTGCCACCTTTTTGATTTTAAGCGCCAGCAGCCTGGTTCCTTCTCCAGACAAGTGGAGTCAGTCTCTTTTCTACAGCTCCCTCTTGTTCCCAAAAGCATCCCAGTGCCTAAGAAACTTAAACCCTTCCTCCCTACACCATTGTCTCATCTGCTAACCTCACCTGCTTGTTCCCTCGTTCTAGACACTTTGTCAGTGGAGCTGTGACACTTCAGCACTGGAGCAGGCCTGCTACCTCGCAGAGCTGGGGCCTGCTTGTAGGAACCCTAAATAAATAGTTTGGACTAAAACTCCACCCCCCCCCCCACTGGAGGCAATCACACTAATTGGGAGTTAATAAAGGAGGATGAGTGAGTCAGCCTCTGGCTGATTAACAATAGGTCTTGCTGAAAGGGAGATGCTCAGACCTCCTCTCCTTCTCAGGCTGCCTTTTACTTCAAATACTAATTTAATTTTGAAAGTTAATTTAGCTCTTCTAGGCTTGTATTAAAGGGGACTCTGGCTGAATAAGCTCAGCGGTTACAGGAGGTACATAACGGCTTGTTTTCTTGTAGGAAAAAAATCCCTCCTTTAAAGAATGTGAGAATTAGCTTAAAATTTTAGGTTTAGTTTAAAATTGGACCCCAGTTTGTTTTTTAAGCCCTAGATATCTTTAAACACTGTTTGCAGTTTGTTATTTGTTTTCCTTTTTCTATTACAAAAACCTGCTTAAGGTTTAGCCTTATCTACGAACTCACTATCCCTAGTCTCTGGTATTATTCCTTTAATCTATACATATAAGAAGTTTCAAAGTGATACTGGAGTTTAAGCTATCCCTGTGCTCTCAGTTTTAATCCTTGTCCTTTGTTTGACCCTCTGTTTAACCCTTCCCATACTGCAGTAAAACTAGCCAAGAACCTCTGAGCCTGTCTAGAACTAGGGGTGTGCATTCAGATCTACCCAAGCCGAAAATATACCCCCAAAATACCTTATCAGTATTTTTCGGGTATATTTTGGCTTCCCAAATATATCCGGGTTTTCTTGGAAAAAACGGGAAAAAAAGTCTTGAGAAGATCCCGGATGTATTCAGGAATTGCCGGTTGATCTGAAAACAGTAGAGAGGCGGGAGCAATCTCCCAACTGTTTTTCGGATGTCTACTGCAGTCCCTTTAAAAGTTTAAAGGGACTGCAGAAGACAGCCGGAGGATCAGCTGTGCTGGGGGGAATAGACTGCGGGTTGGGGCCAGCTTCTCCTGCAGCACAGTTTAAACCAGGCTGCAAGAGAAGCCAGCCCTAGAAACTGCTGTGCCGCAGGGAACAATCTGCTTGCCGCAGCACAGTGAATCCTTGGGCCAGCTTCTCCGGCTGTGGCACAGTTTAAACTCCACGTTGCAGGAGAAGCCGAGCCAGCCACAGGGGTGTGTTGGCTTTTTTTAATCAGTATTTTTTTGTTCAGGTCTACTGTGCCTGAAAAAATTTAGGATTTCAAAAGAATCCCAGTTCTGAATGGTATTGGGATCCAGGGTTTTGTGGAAATACCAATTTTTTTTGGGGGGTCCAATAGACCCGAACTGAAAAAGACTATTTTTTAAAACATTGCACACCCCTATTTAGAACTAAAGTAACCTACACCTAAGTAGATCCAGTTGGTCAGCCATGTTGGTCTGAAGCAGTACAACAAATTTAGAGTCCAGTGGCACCTTTAAGACCAACAAAGGCTTATTCAAGGTATGAGCTTTCGTGTGCAAGGCACACTTCATCAAATACAAAAAAACGCCTAAGTAGTATGAGCAGCTACAACTGACTAAAATTAGAACTAGACCAGAAAACTGGCACAGAACTAAAATTAGCTACATTTAAGTGGTTTAAGCAGCGACAACACTGAGAAATTACGCAATGTTGGTACCTAAAGGTATTTTTAAACTATTTCCCCTCCTTACTGTTTTTTAACCCTTTTCACGTAGCCTATCTTGATAGAATTTTATATTTATATTACATACTACATTGAATTTTCTCTGTTTGTTTCTCTGAAACCTCACTTGGAACGTTGGTAGCCCCATCTAGGCAGGAAGGTTTCTACTGACTGTATATATGAAATACAGGTTACACTTCAGAATTCTGATCCCAACATTTTGAGGATGTTACCACGTCATGTCATGTTCTTTAGTTTACTGTCTGTTGAAAAATAATGTTGTGGGTTTTTGGGGGGGGAATGCAGAAGGAAAATAACAAAAGCCTATAAGAATCTACCCTTAAAGATACCGAAATCTATGCTCAATAACCCAATAATGTTTTTTCTGGTGATATGTGGATAAAAACCATTATGGGCCAACACAGACCTCTTGTTTGCTCTCTGTAGCTGTGAATGAATTAGGAGCCAGGCTCTTCTTTTGCCTTTGCCTCAAGAAAATTTCCTCCCTGATTTCTGCTTACAAAGAATGGTGAAAGATTGTGGGGCCTTAAAGCAAGGAGCTGTTCCAGTGGGCTTGTCAGATGTCTTATCTAGCACTCAGTAGTCTTGCCTTAAAAGATAAATGGGCATGTTTGATGTAGCATGAGTTTTTTTTGTCTTCAAGAACCTACTCTATCAAATCCCAGTAGTGGACAGTGTGTCTGTGTGGGAGGAGGAATGCAACTGTGTGCATGCATGCACGCACAGGGTGGATGATGGGTAGATGGTACAGACAGTAAACAGATTTTCAGACTGTCCCCCAGTAAAAGTGGATCTTATAAAACCATACACAGAAAGGTCGTATGTTGTGCATAATTACAGCCCCACCCCCAAGAGAATGCACATGCTGTTGCCATGAAATCCTTTCTATTTTCGATGGGTAACTTTTTTTTGGCTCTTATCTGGATAGGCCAGGCTAGCCACACGTGCATTCTTAGTATTGCCTATCCATGTGATACACCTTAACATCTACGAAGTTTATTGTGGCATGAGCTTTCAGAGACAAGATCCAACTTAGATGGGGCTGAAGCTCCGTGGAAGAACACCTGCTTGGCATGCAGAAGGTCCCAAGTTCAGTCCCTGATATCTCCAGTCAAAAGACAGTAGCAGATGCTGTGCTCTGCCCTAGATGGCCCAGGCTAGCCTGGTGTCATCAGATCATGGAAGCTAAGCAGGGTCAGCCCAGGTTAGTACTTGGATGGGAGGCCACCAAGGAAGTCTATGGTCAGGACACAGAAGCAGGTAATGGCAACCCAGATCTGGTCTCTTGTGTCTCTTGCTTTGAAAACCCTACGGGGGTCACAAAGTCAGATGTGACTTAACGGCAACCCCCCACCCCACCCCACTCCAAACCTTAATCTAACAGCATCAAAAGGCTTGATCTCAAAGTACGTGAAAGTATATAACGGCAACCCCCACCCCACCCCAAACCTTAATCTAACAGTATCAAAAAGCTTGATCTCAAAGTACGTGAAAGTATATTTCTAAAAACATGTTCAGGTACTTCCTTCCTTGCAAGACTGTTTGTAAAATCATAACTCTGTTAAAATTACATAGAAGGTTGTTATCAATCACTAATCTGGGGCTGTTCGCTTCTTTCTCTGCCCTTTGGGGTGGCATTTTTTTCCTTTTGAATTTCTCTGGTTATGATGGCAAAACCATCCATTATTGGGCTACAGGCAACCTTGCCATTTGGCTTATTTTCTCCTTAGAGAAAACTGGTCCGCCCATAGGTTATGGAGGGAGTCTGAAATGCAAGCATTGTAAGTGCCCTACAAACAGTAAAGAGCAGGAGCTGTATGTGGTTTGGGAGGAGTAAGCTTTGAAGTGCATATTAATGTAATTGGGGTAATGTGTAATTTGCCCATTAGGCAGTTTAATAGCTGGAATTGCTTGTTCTGTTTTTCTGACTTGTTTCTAAAAGCAAACAGTCAGCTTGTCTTTCTCCCTCAGTTCTCAGAAGGGTTGACAAACGTAATCAAACCTTATAAGCCTGGGAAACAGCTCTTGTGCGCTCTCTGTGTGGGTCTCTCTCTGTCTCCTTTTCTGTCTCCTTCTCTGTCTCTGTGTGTCTCTTTCTGTCTCCCTCTCGCTTTCTTTTACAAGTTTGGTTCCCCTTTATATGCTTTTGTTTTGGAAACTGTAAGATCCAGATAGGTTCAGGGGTATTTAATAAAAAGCACAGCAGAGACCTTTTTGTTAAAAAAGCCTCACATTTATATGTAGTTCTATTTCTAATTCTTGATCCAGTTAGAAAAACCAAATGAAGATAGATGGACACAAAGTAGGAAAGTAGGGTGGAGCTTCCAGGACAAGATGGGTATATTTCTTTTCTTACTTGTAAGAGATGGAAAATACCTGACTGGAGCATGAAATATAAAGCCAGTCTTGGGTGCCAGGTTGCCGTTGTGTCTTGGAGACCCTGCATGACCCTCCCGCAGCATCCAGTTAGGTAGGGGTGAAGCCCGCACATGGAAGAATGTGCAGTTGGTAGCCCATCCTGTTATACTCCCTTTCTAGTTCCATCACCCGTTTTCTTGTCCTGTTGATTGGAACAAGCAGGAGGCTTCTCTTACCCACAGTAAACTAACTTGATCTCCTCAGATCCCAGAAACTAAGCAGAGTCTGCCCTGGTCAGTATTTGTATGGGAGACCACCGTGGAGATCCAGGGTTGCTACACAGAGGCAAGCAATGGCAAACCACCTCTGAATGTCTCTTGCCTTGAAAACCCTTTTAGGGTCACCATAAGTCATCTGTGACTTGACAGCAAAAACAGAAAGAAGAAAAAGATGGGTGGTGGTGGTGGTATAACGTAATGGGAAAAGCTAAGGCTGTAGAACTTTTAGAGACAGGCAACAGTCTCCAGGTGCCACCTCTGTGACCTTCCTTCTGTCCATCTGCCTCCCATCTACTTCAGGTCTAGTTCTCTAGGCTGGAACATTTTTCTGCAGCCACTTGATTGGAGGAGCAGCAGATGTGAAGGCCCGGAAAAAACCCGGAAAAATTAGGAAAAAAACAGTTTCCCCCCCGTTTTTTTCCTGAAGCCTTTTTGTTTTTTTCCGAAAAATTGGAAAAATTGAAAAAAGAAAAGAAAAGAAAAAAAATGATTATGGAATGTTTTATTTTAACATAATGAATAAAATATTTTAAGACAAGGACGGTGTTCAAATATTTTCCAAA
>NW_015177107.1:137027-156638 GCF_001447785.1 Gekko japonicus | reverse complement strand
ATTTTTAATATGCTAGTTGTGATAATTTCATGCCAAGTAAAAATGTCCATAGTCATATTTTATGTTCCTAAAGTAACAGAATGACTTTCAATCTAGAAAAGACAAAAGAAATGCAAATGTAGCATTTTTTTCAATTTTTCTGAAAATTTCCGTTTCCCCCCCAAAAAAAACTGGGAAAAAAATGGGTTTTTTTCCGAGCTTCTAAATTTCCGGAAATTTTACATCTCTAGCTACAACAATGTCGTTGTCATCATCTTCTTGTTCCAGGCTGTTGAGTTAAGGGGCTCTCAATGCTGGAGCTCAGTTGAAGGTCAAAGAAGACGGGGACGGCAAAGGATGAGATGGTTAGACAGTGTCATAGATGCAGCGAACATGAAGTTGAGCAAACTTCAGAGGACGGCGGAAGACCGGAAGGCCTGGCGTGATCTGGTCCATGGGGTCGCGAAAAGTCGGACTCGACTGTGCGACTGAACAACAACAACAACAACAATGCTGGAAGTCAGGAGCCTTGAACTTGCTCTCTTTCTACTTTCATTTTCCACATATTCCCCCCCCTCCATGTTAGGTAGAGCTGTCTGCAGCCTCTGCTAATGATTCCTTGCTGGGGTTTGGTTGTCTTGGCCCCTGGCTGCTGGGTGCCGTTGTCTCTTGGCATGGGAGCAGACATAGGTCTTTCATTCCATTAACAAACTTTCCAGTGTGACAGTGCAGTTAAGCCTTTCTTCTGTGCCTTTTTGACATTGATAATGGGCAACTCCAAACTGGTCTCATTCCTGCTTTTTCCTGCTGGGGAGAAATTATGGGTACTCCCCCCCCAAATTGCAGTCCCATCAGCTGCATTTGTTATAATTTAAGAAAACTGCTCTTAAAAAGGGTTCTGGAACTGCATGTAGTGTGCACTTAATACCTTTAATCATCTAAAGGTTCTT
Source organism: Gekko japonicus (assembly GCF_001447785.1). Lineage (NCBI taxonomy): Eukaryota > Metazoa > Chordata > Lepidosauria > Squamata > Gekkonidae > Gekko > Gekko japonicus. The sequence goes on along the minus strand of NW_015177107.1, from coordinate 155,709 downwards.
GCAAAGGACAGAAGTGGGAAAGCGTTTCCATCCCCCAATGCCAGATGTTCTCGGAAGTTTAATGTCATTCAAGAGCTTTTAATCAAGGACTGTGTGTGCACACCCGTATATTGACTTGCTCCGTCTGTCTGTGTGTCTGGAGATTGGTTACCCAACGTTATCCTGATAATGTTTCCTGATTGCGTTAGTCCAAAGTAATATGAGCCAGCTACTAAAATAACAATGGCATTTTGCTCTAAATAAACACCACTTTTGGAGAATTTTATTACAGAGCCAAAACCCGTCATTATTGGCTTTTCAAATCCTGGCATCGACCTTTAGAAATAACGAGATTTTCTCCTTGTGTTAGTTTCTCCACCTTTCTGGGGCTGTATCTAAGGTCCAAACTCCATATTAGGGTTCTCCAGGCCCAGCTTGAGTTCCCCATAGCAGCTGGAGGGAACAGCTTTTAAAACGCTCTCTACATGGGGCTGCCCTTGTCGCAAATTCGGAAGCTGCAGCTAGTGCAGAATGCTGCGGCCAGGCTTTTGATGGGTCTCCCCAGGTGGGAGTACATCCAGCCTGTGCTAAAGTCACTGCACTGGCTGCCAGTAGCATACTGAATTCGCTTCAAGGTGCTGGTTCTTACCTTTAAAGCCCTTTATGGCCAGCGTCCGACATACCTGAGGGACCGCCTTTCCCCATATCTACCCCAGAGAGCACTACGGTCGGGGTCACAAAACCGATTGACCCTCCCGGGCCCAAAAGGTGCCAGGCTTGCAACTACCAGGGCCAGGGTCTTTTCAGTGGCGACTCCATCCTGGTGGAATGAGCTCCCGGAGGAGATCAGGGCCCTGTGGGATCTTTTACAATTCTGCAGGGCCTGCAAGACGGAGCTCTTCCACCAGGCCCATAATTAGAAGCCGCCACTACATTAACATCATAGTAACAGCTATAGTCTTAACATCTAACCTGCGCCGCCTGAATGTTAGGAAGATCAGGAGCGAAATGTTGGTGAGACCTTGTGTACACTCTCAATGTATGCCGCTCCCCCCCCAGCCGTTTTCCTGTGCAGAAACGGCACTAGGGGGAGTTAATCCTGAACAGTCGAAATGGGGGAATAACTAACCCCCGGGCTGTTTCTACACAGGAAAATGGCGCGAGGGGGGGGGGATTTCAAACCCGTTTGGTCTCTCCTTTATTTTTTGTAAAAGCCATTCCCCTCAGCTGCTCCGTGGCTGCAGTAAACCCGGCTCCAGCCTGTTAAAAACCAGGCCTGGCCCTGTGCTGGGACGGAATCCTGCCACATCGTATTATACCTTCCTAGTAGAAAAATGATTCTTAAAATGCTGTGGGAGTCGGTGATGCCCAATGGCTATATAGCCTGTTTCCAAATGCAGCTGGCTTGAGCCTCTGTGTCTCTCTCTTTAAAGATTAAGCCGTGGTGATGGAATGTTCTTCATGGTTCCCTGGCTGATCAAGACAGGTTTATTGGAAGCAGTTTGCGTGTGTGCAGACTAGTCAGTGAAGTGAAGCTCCGTCCTGTGGGGTGGTGGAGTGTTTTGGTGCATCCAGCACAAATGCAGGAAAAAGTCACTGCACCAAAGTCTCGGAACCGATAAAGGTGCATTCCTCTTCCATCCCCAGAGCTGGGCAGGGCCGTGGTAGAGCATCTGCTTGGCGTGCAATAGGTCCCAGGTTCAATCCCCAACATCCCCAGTTTAAAGGATGAAAGAGTTGGTGATGTGAAAGATCTCTACCCCCCTGGAGAGCCACTGCCAGTCCGAGGAGAAAATACTGACCTTGATAGACCTTGATATCAGTGTAAGGCAGCGTCATGTGTCTGTCGTGTGATAAATCCAGAGGTAGTAGGGTTTAGATTTCTTTGGGTAACAAAGTAGTAGAGACCTGCGGTGTCTTTGTAATATTTGTTTACTGTTGGGCAAACAGAGCATATTGGATACAAGGCGACCCATACAGCAGGGATGGTCCCTTGGCTCATAAGCTTTGCATGTGGGCAGTCCCAGGTTTAGTCCCTGGCATCTTCAGTTAAAAAGGGTCAGGTGGGAGATGCTGTGAAAGACCTCTGCCTGAGACCCGGGAAAGCCACTGCCCGTCAGAGAAGACAGTCCTGACCTTGATAGACCAGTGGTTTGACTCAGGTATAAGGCGGCTTCGCATGTTCATGGCAGAAAGCAAAACTGCTTATCCTGCTCTGTTGATTTCTCCAAGGAAGCAACCGTTTGGCTCCCTGAAGTCCCCCCAGAAGCAGTGGTGTCGTCAGCTGGGCTGGAGCAAGGTTGCAGGGATTTTGTCAGGGCCTCAAGCAGTGATGTCATTCACTGGGAGCCCCTTCTCGGCCTGCCTCCAGCAAGCGCCAGAAGTCCTTGCCTCAGTAGTTGGGCTTGTACTATGTAGGTGTGTGGCACTGCGGCTCAGTGTGCCTGGGCTGTAGAACAAGAGTGGTCCTGCCACTTCCACCTTCTGCTTAAGTGGAGTTGCCTCTCTGGCCTGCACAACCATCACCCCCCCACACACATGCTTTTGTTTGCTGGAATGTCAACATTTTCACAGTATGTGCAGCCCGGTACCCAGAAATGTTTTGTAAACTGGTGCCCCCGGCACCAGTTATACGTCAGCCGGGGTATAATGCTTCAGGCAGTGACGCTCAAGCCACACAGGCAGGCAGATACAGGCCTGCTCGCCTGCACCGCTGGACCCCAGGAGCACCGGCTGTGGCCTGTACTTGCCAGTCATGCTATGAGAGAAGGTGGGAGAGGAGTAAGTGAGCAATCAGCTGCCCACCGGAGCTTCTGCCTACTTGGCTGGGAGGAAGGGAGGGAGAAAGAGAAGGAAGGAGGTTCTTGCTTGCTTGCTCGCTCTTCCTGGCTGGCTCTGTCTCAGTCTTTTGCGCACGCAGGACCCTCTCACTGCCACCGCTGCCACTGGGGCTAGGGGGAGGCACAGCTGTTTGGGGAGGTGCTGACTTCTTTTAAGGGTGTCTGGTTGTTTGGGGAAGGTGCTGGGCACTCGTGGGCACCCCCGTGAGCACGGTCCTGAGCAATACTTCCTCTGAGTTGTGGGCTGTGTGAGCAAAAATTCTATTTTGTGAGCGACCGGCATTAAAGTTATGAGCGAGCGATTTGGCTGCTACATAAATTAGCCTTCCTTCCTTGCTCTGGAGCCTTCCTTCCTTAGCTAAGACGAAAATGTGTGAGCCGGAGGCTAAAAAACTGTGAGCTAGCTCACGCTAACTCAGCTTAGAGGGAACATTGGTCCTGAGTAGGCACCACATAACATTTGGCAGTTGGGGCCCAAACAGTTGCCCACTTCTGGTCAAAATCTCTAGCTCAAAACCTCCAAAGCTCCCCAGTTCAAACTACAGCAACTTTGATTGCTTGTACTTTCTGACAACTTGTTGGAAGTCTTCTTTCCAAGGCAGGAGAGTGAAAGATTTCCAATCATTAGTTCCCATTCAGAGGACATCAGCACAGCAAGCTTGAAAAGGGGATCTTCTGGCACTTTAAAGAGCAGCTGTTGTGTTGTGGCGCACATGGGAGAGGCACAGAATTATACTATAATAAATTTGTTAGTCTTTAATATGCCACAATACTTTAAAAAAAATGCTTACTGCAACATACCTAAGTGACTGTCCCCGTGGAACTTATTAGCGGCAGTCGGATTAACGAAGGATGGTAACCCAGCAGCTATAACAACATCACACACATGCGTGCATATAAGAATACGTACACCCATCAGTCTCAGAACTGGCACACACATGTGCAGCAAACGATGTCAGCAGTTCTCCCCTCACCCCTATATTTCTTTAGATATTTTACTTTTCTCCAAAGTGGCTATCAAAGCAGCCTTCAATATCATTATTTCCTCCTCCTTTTTATCCTCACAACAAGAACCTGGTTAACCCGAGAGAGTAAGCTTTCTTGGTAGACTGGGAATTCGAACGTGAATCCACTAGATAGTAGTTTCGCACTGCGACTACTACACCATGCTGGCTTTATGCTCCAGGGCCAGCACACAAATGCACAGCTGGCCCATAACACAGGCCAGCACATGGAGAAAACACCTGTGCGTAGCTAGCCCCAATGTCCTTCCCTGGCCTCACAGAAGGTTACCTTCTGCCATTCCTGTGCCGTTTCTGCTATGTTGGCTTGTCTCTGCTGATCAGGCTAAGGGCCAAAATAGAAGAGACGGTGTCCTCGTGTCTGCCACAGTGACACTGCAGCGCTCCCTCCAGTTTTTGTAAACTGGAACACGGGTGCAGCTCTCAGGCTGCGTCTGTGCGCAAGGGACAGACTTGTAGAAGAGCACATGCTGTGCATGCACAGAAGGTCCCAGACTCAGTTGCAAAGTCCTGGTCAAGCTGCGTCTTCATAACTCTGAAAGGCTGACTGCTTCTGGATAACCTACAGAAAGAAAAGAGGAACTGCCATTCAAGACAGAATCAAGATAACAGGGTGATCTTGACAGGCTGGAAAACTGGGCTAAAACTAACAAAATGAATATCAACGGAGATAATTGTAAAGTTCTGCATTTAGGTAGGAAAAATCAGTTGCCTAATTGTAGGATGGGAGAGACTTGTCTGGGCAGTAGTATGTGCAAAAAGGATCTAGGGGTCTTAGTAGACCATACACTGAACTTGAGTCAGCAGTGTGATGTGGTAGTTAAACAGGCAAATGCGATTTTGGGCTGCGTCAACAGAAGTATAGTGTCCAGATCATGCAGAGTGATGGTATCGCTTTGCTCTGCTCTGGTTAAGACCTCACTTGGAGTACTGTGTTCAGTTTTGGGCACTGCTATTTAAGAAGGACGTTGACAAGCTGCAACATATCTAGAGGAGGGCAATGAAGATGATGAGGGGTCTGGAGACCAAGTCCTGTGAGGAAAGGTTGAAGGAGTTGGATATGTTTACCCTGGAGAGGAGATGACTGAGAGGCGATATGAGAACCGTCTTCAAGGACTTGAAGGTCTGTCTTGTAGAGGATGGTACAGAGTTGTTTTTCTGTTGCCCCAGAAGGTCGGACCAGAACCAACGGGTTGAAATTAAATCAAAAGAATTTTTGGCTAAACATTAGGAAGACCTTCCTTATGGTTAGAGCAGTTCCTCAGTGGAACAGGCTTCCTCGGGAGGTGGTGGACTCTCCTTTTTTGAGGTTTCCAAACGGAGACTAGATGAACATCTGACAGTGATGCTGATTCTGTTAGGCAGATCATGAGAGGGAGGGCACGAGGAAGGGATGAGCCAGTGCTTGGCTCTTGTGGCCCTTTCTTAGGCTGCGGTCACAGTGGAGGCTTGCCGCGATCGGGATGCACCTCTGATTGCAGTGGTTTAAAGTGTTGCGGGGCAGAACAGTCAGACAGCGCACCCTGAGGCGGTTTCCCTGCACACTCATCTGGTGGTCGGGCATTCACATCACTGCAGATCCTCAACCATGGAGTGCGATGCTCAGTTGTTTTTTGTTTTAATGCAGGCGGGTGCATGTGCATATGCGCTCTTGCGCATATAGGCAGCGACTTCTTAAAAAGTGGCGGAAACAGATCTGCAAGTTCCGACTTCCCTCCCAGGAGAGTTCATACATCTGGGGAAGTGGAGCAGAAGTGCGGGCAACTGTAAACACTAGACTGCCCCAGTGCCCGATTACTCCACGTCCAAAATGGGGCAACACGGGGTGCTGACCACTGGGGCACAGAAGGCAGATGTTGCTGTCTGAGTGTGCTCTTTAAATCTGCAAAGGTAATGGCATTATATTGCGGCAAACCACTCGTGGGACTGCAGCCCCATATGCCCTGGGTAATGCTGGTCGGCACTTTGGGGTCAGTAAGGAATTTTCCTCTAAGCCAGATTGGCTCAGGTATCCTGGAGGTTTTTGGTGTAGTGGTTAAGTGCGCAGACTCTAATCTGGGAGAACTGGGTTTGATTCCCCACTCCTCCACTTGCACCTGCTGATGTGACCTTGGGTCAGTCACAAGCTCTGGCACAGCTGTCCTTGAAAAAGGAGTTTCTGTCAGAGCTCTCTCAGCCCCACCTACCTCACAGGGTGTCTGTTGTGGGGAGGGGAAGGGAAAGGAGATTGTAAGCCGCTCTGAGAGACCGAGTGAAGGGCGGGGTATAAATCCAATCTCCTCGTCCTCCTCCTTCTTCTTCCTCCTCCTCCTCCTCCTCTGGGCATAGAGCAGGGGTCACTGGGAAGCAGGGTTGAGGTAGTTGTGTATTTCTTGCTTTATGCTTTAGTTGAACTAGATGACCCTTGAGGTACTTATGTTTCTATGTTCTGAAGAGCTGATATAGCATCTGTGCACCTGAAACTCAAAGAGAAGAATGCACTCCCTGAAACCTATGCCGAATTTTAAAATCAAACTATACCGACACAATAGTTTGCTCTGTTTCTACTGGCAAAGTGGTTTTTCCTGTTTTCGCCACATATTCTCATACAGAAGAGGTCTCTGTAGGCCATAGTGTCAAAGTCTGTTGTTGAAAATTCCTGTATTTACCTTGAACAGAATTTATGTCTTTGTATTTTATTTGTTTTAATTGTTCATTTCAGTCGTGCTCAGTTATGTTTATAAGCTGCTTTTGGTCTCCACTGGGGAAGAAAGCAGGGCAGTGTGTGTTTGTGTGTGTGTGAAGTGCTGTCAAGTCGCTTCCCACCATTGGCAACCCTGTGCATTAATGACCTCCCAAACATCTTATTGCTAAGAGCCTTGCTCAGGTCTTGCAAACTGAGGGCCGTGGCTCCCTTTATGGAATCAATCCATCTCATGTTGGGTCTTCCTCTTTTCCTGCTATCCTTCTCCTTTCCCTAGCATGATTGTCTTTTCCAGTGACTCTTTGTCTTCTCATAATGTGACCTGTCACTGCAGCCAAGTCCTGGGGGGAGAGAAACGGAACCAGCTACCTGATCTGCCGAAGATGGTAAAAGGCAGAACTGGCAACTGTGGCCCCAGTCTGGTGGAACAGGCTCCCAATCGAGTACAATTTCACAGGGCCTGCAAAATGGAGCTGTTCCACCAGACCTTTCGGTGAGGTTGTGGGTGGCCATTAGATTGGCCTCCCTGCTTCAGTTTCTGCTACTGATAGGCTGCTACTGATAAGATCTTTATAGCTCGGCCACAGCCGACTGTACCCAGTTTTAGGATTGTTGGATATTTAATTGCTACTATTCCCATCTTTTTGGAGCTGCGGTGGCTCAAGTGGTTAAGACGCTAAACTGCAGGCTGTGGAAGGTCAGTAGTTCAGCAGTTCGAGACCCGGGTGCCGCATGATGGAGTGAGCTCCCATCTCTAGTTCCAGCTCCTGCCAACCTAGCAGTTCGAAAGCAAGAAATTGCAAGTAGATAAATAGGTACCACTTCGGTGGGAAGGTAACAGCGTTCCGTGCGCCTTGGTGTTTAGTCATGCCGGCCACATGACCACGGAAACGTCTTCGGACAGCGCTGGCTCTTCAGCTTTGAAACGGAGATGAGCACCGCAACCCTAGAGTCAGATTTGACTGGCTTTCGAGCAAGGGAACCTTTACCTTTACTATTCCCATCTTTTAACTGTTTTAACTGTTTTTATTGCTTAATATCTTTTTAATCGCATTGATTGTAGTTTATTGTTGTAAACCGCCCTGAGCCCATTCACGGGAAAGACAGGATATAAATTTAAATAAATAAATAAAGTAGGATAGGCTCAGTGTAGTCATTTTAGCTTCTAAGGGGGAGTTCAGGCTTGAGTTGATCTGGAACCCACTTCCTAAATAATGGTATTCTTCGGGCATCCCAGGCTGGGAAACCCTTGTTCTCAGTCAGAGCATACAGGGTTCCCTATGAAGCAGCTTCAGTTGTTCACAGGCAGGCACGATCATGCAGTAAAATCTTTTGTGGGCCAATAAAAAACCCTTTTGTGAATTTTATTTGCAACACTTGTCAATGTTGCGTGGGTGTCATGCTGTTTTCCCTCAGACTTCACTTCCAGGTCAATACCCGCCATTGTCGTGCATTTTCTTTTCTTGCAGGCTGAATATCTTGCTGGATGGCATGAACCCCTTCTATTTCCACGCTGTGAATGTAGCCCTGCACTGCCTGGTGACGCTGCTGCTGATGTACACTTGTGACAAAGCCGTTTTCAAGGACAGCCGGCTGGCTTTTGTCACCGCCCTGTTCTTTGCTGTCCATCCCATTCACACTGAGGCTGTAAGTATGCGAGCGACCCGAGAGTCTATTTTTCTAGTTCCATGGAAAAACACAGCATCTTCCCAGCAATGGAAAATGTGATCATTTTGCCACAATAAAATGTGGAACGCTTGCTTACTTTGGAAGGTCCAGCAACAGAATAGGGCTGTGTTTAAAGAAAATAATCAGCATGACAAGGGAGATTCAGAATCAACTTTCAGTGCTTGTCAGAATCTAAAGACTCTGGAGCTGTGCGGGCTTGTTTGAAAGAAAAGCCTGTTTAGTTTGACCAGGCTTGCTTCCAACATCCACGCATAATGATTTTGCTTTAACTCTACGAGCAAAAGATGACACGGGAGAGCTGCGAATAAGTCTTCTGATTTTCTGTTTTTAAGAAGTCTAAAACAGGCACGAGGGCTATGAATCTGATCAGAGGAGAGGTTCTAAGGAAAGAGGGCCTTTAATCTTTCCCCTGTGTCTTTGCCTTCATCTAAATAATTCCCTTATCTGGTATTTGCCTTGTGGGTGGGGTGGGGAATGCTACAGTGTCATTAAGACCGGTGAAACAATGCCGTGTACCACTGCTCCAAACAAAATTGGAGCTCCTGTGTCTCTTCTAAAGTTGAAAGAAAAGGAGGAGATTATGGGTTGCATGGGGCTGGCTTTTGTACTTGGTTTTATCCAATTCACTTCCTTACAGTGGCTACTGTCCCACATGGCCTTTGTGCATGAAGGTCCCCTGATTCTTGATGTTGCCTTTTTTTGATGGTCAAAGGGAACCCCTTCTCTTCTTTCTTTTTATTGTGAGAAAAAACTGGTTGGATACAACCTCGTATCACGGATCTTATGTATCCTATGTGGTTTGGCCCTAATTAAGTGCACCGATCAGCATTGCTAGGGATAAACACCAGGTGGTTTCATTGAAGGATAAGAAGAGTGTTGGCTGCAACATGCAGCTGAAAGGACCCCAAGACGTCTGTCACACTGAGAGATTGTTCTGCCTTCCCTCAGAATTCTCTTTCACACATCTGTCATTCTAAAAACTCCCCAAATTACATTGTGTCTGAGAGTGTTATAAGTGTTGGAAGGTGGCGTAGATTGGGATCATGTGCACAGGTCAGATTTAGAAGCTCTGAGCAGAGGCAGAAACATTGTCCAGCTAATCATGGTGGTTAATTCAAAAGTGAATTAAATGCTGGTTTTAAAAAAACGAGTAGATGCCACCACATCAAGGAAGAATGTACTAGCTGTCAAAAGTTTGTCTTGAGCACACTATTTTAATATTTTTATCCAAGGAAGAGAGAAAAAAAATTCAAGCAAAATCAAACTCATTTTCAGAAATTGATACCTAATGTTTAGGATCTGGCCTTTTAAAGAGCTGGGGGCGGGGAGTCTTAGGTTTGTGTAAGAACTCTACTAGCGTAAGAACTCTACTAGTCAATTTGAGTCCGGTAGAACCTGAGAGACCCACGAGAATTTTAGGGTATGAGCTTTTCGAGAGTCAATGCTTCCTTTATCAGATACAAGTGGGAATGGAGAATCATGAGTCCTGATGTCCCAGTCTGAAGGCGAGAGGGGTGTTGTAAAGAAAAGGGGTCAGGAGTGGCTGTTCAATTGCAGACCAACACAGCTGCCTTCTGAAACTAGCTCTACTAGTGTTCCTGTTGGTTGCAGTGGGATTTTCGTGGGAGAATTTCCTGGAGGTCTAATTTCTCTAAGCCTGTTAAACATACCATTTCCCCAAAAACTTGTGTCAGAGCATGCCTTCCATGTTCCCACAGTTCCTGTGCTTTATAAAATCCTGAATGTGCTCTAACTTTTCTCTGTCCGCACGAATAACGTTCAGTACTTTTGTTGGGCTTGTAAGAAGTGTGTCCATTCTTAAAAACCAAACATTTCTTCTTCTTCCTCAGTCTGTCCATCCATCTCTTCTAGTTCCCAACATTCCACCCGGTTTCCCCAGAATTCCCTCACGGTCAAGAAACAAGCAAGGGCAGGGCCATTCAGATAGAGCCTGCATGGCGTAGGGGTTAAAGTTTTGGACTGGGATCCAGGGGTTCCAAGTTGGAAATTGGAATCCCCATGCTGCCGTGGGTGACTGTGGCCAGACACACACTCTCGGCTTGGCCTACCTCGCAGGGTTGTTGTGAGGATAAAATGGAGGAGATTGATGTAAGCTGCTTTGGGTCCTTGTTGGGAAGAAATGCAGGGTGTGAATAAAGTAAAATAAATAAGGAGAGGCATGCCTGCTTTCCAGCCACTGTGAGACCCCTCTGTTCTTCTCCCATCCTCCAACCTGTCAATCTGCAGGGTAGTTTAAAGATGATCAGGGAGCAGCATCCTTGCCAGTTAAAAGCGAGGTGCTCAGTGATCAGCTGGCATTGTTCATGAAGCATTGTAAATCCCAGCTTGCGGTTTCCTTTGCTCTTCTCCAGACCAGTTCTTAAGGGGGATGCGAATGGTTGAGGCTTAGGCAGGCATGAACGAAATGACGCGCCTTGCTGAGATCCTTTCAGGAAAGATTATCTTTTTAATAACAAAAGAGGCCGTGAGCTTTCCAGATTCCTCCCAGGCTGTTTCATGAGTTAATCAGCCAGAATAATGCACCTTTTTGGGGTGGTGGTGGTGGGAAATCATTGGTTGGAAGAGGAAGGGGGGTTGATTGGAAGCACGAGTTCATACAGTGAATATGTATGTTTGCTAGTTCAAGGTAAGAATTAACGAAGGAGGAACGGGGAGGGCAGGAGGCAAATACCAGAACTCAGAAGACAAATTAACTTACTGTGAGCCAGGTTTCGAGACAGGATTTTAAATTTTTTTGTTATTTAAGAGGAGGTAAGCTGTTGAGCTAGCACAAATAAATTACCAAAACTCACCAGTTTTGAGACTGGGAGAGCTCCCCTTGACTGTGCTGTGTTTGGTGATTAAGATTTATTTATGAATGGGGAATTATTGACCTTTTGTTAGCAAAGTTTACCACAGTTAGGAATGACTTTACTGGCCTGGGGAGAGAGGGTTTTTCCTTAAGTCCATTTCTCACTGTAGTAGTATTATGTTTTTTAAACAGCCAGTTGTTTTAACCTTGAAGACTTGCAGAGTTATGAAGATCCTGGGAGAGGTGGAAACATTTTCAGTGCTACAGACACGGTTTCTTTGCTGCTAACTGTTCTTTTCCTTGAAAAGCCAAGGCAGTGGGAAGGTAAGGTATTGTAAGGCTCTTTGAGACTCCTTGGGGTAGAGAAAAGCAGGGTATAAATAAAAACGTCTTCCTCTTCTTGTCTTGGAAGCTTTGCATTATCCTGGAGACCTCATTATATAATGTTGAAAAGGTTGCTTCCGGTGGGGGCAATTGGGAACAGAGGAGTAATAGAAGAGAGGGTGCCAGTGTTTCTCCCTGCCCACAATTTTCTTGTTCCAAATTTCCATCTTCAGCAGTTCTTCCTCAATGGAATTTTTTAAGATGCATGTTTTCCCACATTTAAAATTACATGGGAGAAGTGTTGAAATACGCAAGGTCTATAGTGCACCTGCTTGAAGAAGATCAGAAGAACAGCCTGTAGGGGACATCTGAAGGACCGCTAGTTAGCATAGCTAGATTAGGGACTTCCCACAATTTCAAGTTATGTCCTTCCTGTCTCCTGATTGGCTCTTTGGAGACCTCCTGCTCCAACTGAGCCCTTCCCCTTCTTTCCTGCCTCTCACAGCAGTTAGTCAGTTAGTTAAGCCTCTCTCCCTCTTCTTTCAGAGTTTATTTCTTCTTTAATAAACTGAGTTATTTTCATTAAACGGTTGGTGCTCTGTTCCTTTGCATGTTTAAACTCTGCCAACAAGAAGCAGCCATGAAAAAGCTTTGGTGTGGGAAAAGGGTTAAGAAGAAGAGAAGAGATTGGATTTATACCTCGCCCTTCACTCGGAGTCTCAGAGTGACTTACAAACTCCTTTCCCTTCCCCTCCCCACAACAGACACCCTGTGAGGTAGGTGGGGCTGAGAGAGCTCTGAGAGAACTGCCTTTTCAAGGACAGCTCTTGTCAGAACTATAGCTTGCCCAAGGTCATCCAGCCAGGTGCAAGTGGAGGAGTGGGGAATCAAACCCGGTTCTCCCAGATTAGAGTCCGCATACTTAACCACTACACCAAACTGGTTAAGTGCCCTTGCTCTGCTTCTCTGCTTGCAGTTGTACCATCTTCCAAAGGTGCTTTTCTGAACAAGAACTGCAGTTGTGACACGCATTAGTGTGGGGTTGTGGTTGTTGGACTAGGATCTGGGAGAGCCAGGTTCAACTCTCCAGTGTGGTATGGAAGCTCTCTGGGTGATGGTGGGCTAGTCAGACATCCTTGGCCTAACCGACTTCACCGGGTTGTTGTGAGGATAAAATGGAAGAAAGGAGTACGATGTAAGTAGCTTTGGATCCCCATTGTGGAGAAAGGTGGGGGTAGGGTTGCTAAGTCCCCTTGTCACGCTGCTGGTGTCATTTGGGGGGCATTCCAAGGGTGGGCTGGGACATCGCGCAACACACTGATGTCGCCTGAAGTGATGTCGGGGGCGACACTCTGCTTTTTGGGCAAACTCTATGGTAAAAATGGTGTCAAGCCATAGAGCTTTGCCCCAAAAGGAGAGTGTTGCCCCCCCATCACCAAAACGCTGGCGTCACTTCTGTGGAAACAGAAGTGTGTCTGCACTCAGTGAACATTTAAATGGTAGAATTCACTGCCTGTGGATGTAGCAATGGCCACTGGCATGGATAGCTTGAAAGGGAGATTACACAGATTCATGGAGGAGAGGTCCATCGTCGGCTTCTAGTCAAGGGAACCTCCACATTCAAGAGCAGTAAACATTTGAATATCTGTGCTAGGAGGCAACATTGGAGGAGGTATCTGTGGCTGGTTGATTGGCCCTTCAGCCCCGCCCATTGGTTCTTTTTCTTGGTCATGCTAAGGATTGTGAGGAAATTCTAGGAAAATCGGGTGGAATGTTGGAAACTTGGATGGAAGAAGAAGAAGAGGAAATATTACAAGCTCAATTGATATTAAAACACTGTTCACGTGGACAAAGAACAGTCAGAGGCCTGGACTAGATGGACCATTGCTCTTAATGAAACGTAAAACACAGTGCCGTTAATCTTTACTCCCTGACAAAATAGTAATATCCTTAAATATCTTCTGGCAGGTATGAAGGAGAGACAAACGTCAGGAAAAAGTTTGTTACAAGCGTTTTATTATAGCGTTGTTGTTCAATTATTAATGTAACGTGTTTCCATTTCTTCCTCAGGTAACGGGTATAGTAGGCAGAGCAGATGTCTTGGCCTGCCTGCTATTTCTGTTGGCGTTTCTCTCCTATAATAGGTACGGCTCTTTTTTTTTTTTTATGGCTGGGGTACTTCTTTGTCTGGGGCGGGGGAACAAATAAATAAGACATCGCTGCTAGGGGAATCTGCTTTATCCAGCCAAGCCCTGTATAAAGCACCTTCTGTAACCTTATTTCTTTTCCTCTTTCTTCTGTCTTTGCAGTGGGTGGGTAGTGGTAGCAAAGAGCAGCTGCTCAACTATGTGCATTAAATTAAGGGAATTGGATTTGCTTATGGCACATCGAACCGCAGGAGACCAGCATCCCCGTTGTGTTGCCACCTGCATCAGTACCTTAGCAGTGTTCGCGGTGCACACCTCTCACAGGCAGTGCCGCTTTTCATTTACCACTGTTGCAGGATTTAGAACTTTGGTGGCCTTTTTTAAAAAGAGAAAAGACATTTCTGAAGGGAATCCTACAGAGTGGAGGAACAGCAGGGGAAGGGGCCCCAATCCTGCCTCCAGGCAGTTCTTCCCTGCTTCAAATGCCTTCCCCCTGTAGGGTTTCAGATGCCTCTACACAAAGGAAAGTATGCCTGGAATTGTGTGGTAGACCGGCAGAGAAAACAGCTGGAGGGTGTGTGGATGATTTTTGAGCGGCGGATCAGCAGGTGGGGAGACATTTGTCACCTCTCCCTTCTGATGCTCTTTTCCCTTCGCATCTATTTGCATAATATTTAATTGAGCCTCAAAGTGTGTGGCAGTTCCTGGGGGTGGTATTTGTCTTTGAGGGGGGAGAAGAACGTACCGGCTTTTTCTCAGGACACTCGTGGCTGGTGCTGTCCCACGCAATCTAGGAGTGTGACGATTTGCCCTGTTCACCTCCTGTAGAATCCGAACCCCCAACCCAAGGTCTTGCGCAGGCGGACTTAGTCTTTGTTCATACTGGTGAGTGTGGGGAGGGGGCAGGCCCCACAGGCCTGTACACCACAGAGCTTTCACTTCTTTTTAAGCACTTTGGGTAGGCCCGTGAGTGAGCGGAACTCTGGTCTGGAGGAGGCCTTAGAACCTCCCCATCAAACGCGATGTTTTAAGGGACCAGACCTTGAACTTTGCAGGAGACTGTTTAGCAAAGTCAGTGGTAAGACTAGGCATGTATACAGGGGTCGTTTCGTAGAAAAAGAGCTAGGGGAACTCATTAGCATAACTCATTAGCATATGCCACACCCCCTGACATCACCGGAAGTGTGTCATAAGGCCACACCCCTGACATCACCGGAAGTGTGACATAAATACTTGCAGAGTCAACCCTGCTTAGCTTCCAAGATCTGCAGTTCTTGAGCTGATGGGGACCTCTGGACAACCTGGACAGTTGCAACGCTAGTCTTAGTAGACTATACCTCCCCTCAAAAAAAACAGTGCTTTTTAAAAAGTATGATGGCCAATGACGGGCCCGGCGATGGACCTGCAAGGCCGGCGGGAGTGCAAGGAAGCCCCACGAAGGCCCTCCCTGGCCCCAGGCAGGCAGGGGTGGGGAGAGGCGGGGAGGAAGCAACTTACCCTCCCTCTTTTCCTGCCTCCTCCTGGCTGAATGAGGTCCGGAAGCGGGGCGGCCGGAAGCAGGGGGCGGGGCTTCATCATGTGCCCCGCCCCCTGTACCTCACCCGGGGGAACTGCGATCCCCCGCGATCCCCCCCGAAATGACCTCTGCATGTATATCCTAAATGGCTCTATGAAAGGAGATGTCCTGGACGAATTCACCTTTATGGCAGGGACAAGAACTAGTACAGTCAACTATATGTTGGTAGATAGAGCATCGCTATCCCTGGTGGACAATATTCAAATTTGCCCCTATCTAGAGGGTGATCATTTCTCACTCCATCTCCAAGTGTGCCTAGACATGAAGGCTATACATACAACATATCCTATAAATATTACGCCGATGGAACGTCAAGGCTGTCATTTTAAATGGTCCTCTAAGCTCGACCTAAAGGTGAAGGAAATTCTAACAGCTGAGAATCTCCAACTTTTCTGCCAAGCCTTTAAAGCCCCTTTAAATCCAGAACAGTCATTAAAAATGTATGACGACCTGATTCAATCATTAAGGTCATTCCTAGCATGCTTTCCGGAAGGAAGGCAAGCCGTGATGAATTTTCCTTCAAAACCATGGTTTGACCAAAGCTTTATTAAAGCTAAAAATCCACTGCATATAATTCAGCAAGGAGGGCTGAGGAAAAGAATAGGCAGGAAACCTAAAGCCTTCTTTCGGCTAAAAAGAAGGAATTTAAGCTCTTGGTAGATAAACGAAAGAAAGAATACACTAGAGAAAGGTGGGCCTATCTAATTGAAGCAACCAGGAATAAAAATACATCTCTATTTTGGAGACTGGTGTCCAATAATACATCAAGAGCTGCTTCTCTGTTAGCCTCCTGTATCCCCCCAGAAACATGGAGGTCCTATTTCCAAAAAATGTATGAAGACCCCATACTGTTCTCTCCTGTGTCTACAATAGAAAATTTGGAAAAAAGGGCCTCAGTATCTGTTCGAGAGGTTCTAGATCAAATTAGGCCTGAACCTCTCCCTAGATGCTAAAATGACCAAGCTGAGGCTATCATACTTTGGTCACATTATGAGAAGACCAGAGTCACTGGAAAATACAATCATGCTAGGAAAAGTTGTAGGCAGCAGGAAAAGATGAAGATGGATTGACTCTATCAAGGAAGTCAGGGCTCTCAGTTTGCAAGACCTGAGCATAGCTGTTAACGAGAGGACATTTTGGAGGTCATTAATTCATAGGGTCTCCGTAAGGCAGAAGCAACTTGATGGCATCTCTCTCTCTCTCATGCACACACACACACACGCACACACACACAAAATAAAGCACTAAAAAATTACAAGTTCAACAAAAGCAACCACTTAAATGCTAAAGTCATCTGTGATCAGCGATTGGTAAAGTACAGGGAAGCCCTGTAAATGCACTGGAACTTCTAGGTCAGTGAAGAATTTTGTGTTGGGGAATATGACTTGTCTGCGGTTGAACTGTCTCCATACTGGAAAGCCTAATCCTATTCAAGTAAGGGTTATTATGTGGATAAATAAATAAATAATTAAATCTTGTAATTACTGGGAATGCCTGTCAAAATCTCTGTGCTGTGAAAGTAAAGAATGGCAGTTTGCATGCTTTAAAAATGTTTGGTTTCTGGCAGCTTTACATGGAAGATTAATAGCTTGCAGAGTGCTTGCTTCTCTTTAAAGGCTTTTCCTTTTCACATTAAACATAGTTGTGTTCAAGGTTTTAAATCTTGCCCCAGTATTTGAGGGGAAATTCTGTAATGTGGATTGATCTACTGTGTAAAACATGTCGAAAATATTTCAAGATGACAGTAGGGGGGAAGGGAGAAAAACAAGAACTATGTTTTTGCCCGTTGCTTATAAAGCTGAACTGAATTTTGTGAACATTTTCGTGCATCTTAAAGTGTGTCTCCATTTTTGGCAGCTGTTTTCAGGTGGGAGAGATGCTTGAAAGGGCACAAAAGTGTGTGTGGGGGGAGGAGAGTCCCCCATGGCCCTGCTTCCTGTTTAGCCTTGCCCAGATTTTCCTCCGAATGAGGAGTCAAGACGGGTTGGGGACGTCTCTGCGTTGCTGGTGATGTTCCCTGTATTCCACCTTGCACTGTGGGGTTGGTTCCATTGGTGTCCTCTAGTGTGGCAAGACAAGGGACAGTCTCGTGTTGCCAAGGCAACCAAGTGTCCCATCTTGCTGTACCATGCTGTAGGGGTGAACAGTGACAGTCAGGCTTGTAGGGCAGCAAGGCAGGGAACATTGCCTGGTTGTCTTGGTAACCTGGGGACAGGTCACATGTCTCCAGTGAATCCTTCCTGGTGCCTTGCCTGAGGGTGTTGACCCCTGATGTAGGCCCTTCCCTTCCCAACTTGAGGGTTTGCTGATGTTCCTCCTGTCTTTGATTCTTTCCCTCCTACAGCTTCTGTTTTTCTTCCTGGTTCCTCTTCTGTCTGTCTCTCTCTCTTTTTTTGCCCTTGTTTCTGTCTGCCTTGCTATTTTGCTCAAACATAAGCCTTTTTTTTAGTCTGTTTTATGATGTACGCTGCCCTGCTAACTGCCATTATACTGAGGATTTCATTTCTAATTTATGGAAATCTGCTTAATAGACAAACAGTGACTGTGTTTATTTTTAGTTATTTCTTGGGTTCTCCTTGCAGGAGCGTGGATCAGCTTTATGTTGGGGAACATTTCCCTCCGACTGCTTCTCTCTTCTTCTTGCTGCTTAGTTTATTTCTTGGGACTTGTGCAATGCTGGTAAAGGAAACGGGGATCACGGTGTTTGGCGTCTGCTTAGTATACGACGGCTTCCTGCTTTCCCAGAACAGACTCCGATTGTGAGTGAACAACTTTTTTAATTTCCAATTCTTTCAATTTGTTCTCATTGGCCTATCAAATAAATCCACAAAATGGATAAGGCCACCAATATGGTTGGAAAGCCACCTGACTACATGTAAATGTGTTAGTTACATAGCGATATACTGATTGCCTTGGAGGGGGGGGGGAAGAACCATCCATGTAGTCACCTGGGGTGAGTAATTATTAACTCCAGGTGACCAAGCAAGGAAGCATCTCAAATACTAGTGGCTGTCTTGTATTAGTCCACGAGATATGAAAGCAGGTGGGCTTAGTGCTTTTGTGGACTTATTTATAAGGCTGTAGTAAATGCCTCACAGTACCTCCTGAAGCGGTGCCACACCCTTTTAAATGATTCCCTTCAATGGATTTAGAAGGTCGTAGCACTGTTTAGGGAAGTGCTGATGGACATGTGATATCCATCTCAAACAGAATAGCTGGACATTTTGTATAAGCAAGAATGGTAGAAAACTTTGCTCAGTGAGAAGTGATGCAAGTCGCTGGTAGTCCTCAAGCTCCAGGAAAAGGATGAGGTAGAAATGTAAAGCCAGGATCCCATACTCAATGTTAAGTGAACCTGAGGACTTTAATATCCCCGGTGGTGTATTTTTAATTCCTGGGATTGGGGCCATCGTCCCCCTGGTGTAGAGAGCCAGTTTGGTGTAGTGGTTAAGTGCGCGGACTCTTATCTGGGAGAACCGGGTTTGATTCCCCACTCCTCCACTTGCACCTGGCTGGATGACCTTGGGCAAGCCGTAGTTCTGATAAGAGCTGTTCTTGAAAAAAAGAGCAGTTTCTGTCAGAGCTCTCTCAGCCCCACCTACTTCACAGG
>NW_015177107.1:132677-136827 GCF_001447785.1 Gekko japonicus | reverse complement strand
CTGACTCTAATCTGGGAGAACCGGGTTTGATTCCCCATTCCTCCACTTGCACCTGCTGATGTGACCTTGGGTCAGTCACAAGCTCTGGCACAGCTGTCCTTGAAAAAGAGCAGTTTGTGTCAGAGTTCTCTCAGCCCCACCCACCTCACAGGGTGTCTGTTGTGGGGAGGGGAAGGGAAAGGAGTTTGTAAGCCGCTCTGAGACACCTTTGGGTAGTGAAGGGCGGGGTATAAATCCAATCTCTTCTTCTTCTTCTGGTGCCAAGCCCCCCCCCCCTTAGCCTATTGCTGCTTTCTGGATCAGAAGGTGGCACCTACCCTAATGAATGTCCTGCAATTAGGTCCCGTTAAGGCCCTGCCACTACCGTCACAAGACAACAGATGTTCAGAAGGGGTTTGCCATTGCCTGCCTCTGAATAGTGATGATCATGGAATTCCTTGGTGGTCTCCCATCCAAATACTGACCAGGGCCAACCCTGCTTAGCTTCCAAGATTCTGTGGAGATCGGGCTGGTCTGGGCTATCCAGGTCAGGGGTTGGGGGAAGCCCCTAAAAGATTAAAAAACAACAACAAGCGAACCTTGGGCAGGTGACACAAATTGCAAAGTACTTCCGGTCCCGGCATCAATAACTGCGGTTGTACTCCAGCGCTTCTCTTTTAGAAGGAAAACAAAGTTGTACCGGCATAAAATATGGAGCACCATAAACGGCTTCGAGTCTTGCTCAATAACAAGTTAGTACAGATATAAAGATGCATTGCACATGGGCCAGGCAGCCTCATTTCTGGAAGCTCTACTGTCCAGATGTGGCAGCTATATAATGTTATTGAAGCAATAAAACACAATGGTTAGCAGCTGGCAGTGTAAGGAACTCATCTAAAAGAATAGCAGAAGATGGGAAGGCAAAAGGCGCTTGGTGAACAGTCCAAGGCACCCATTAGCTTCAGACAGCCAGTGAATGGTCAATGGTTCCTCCTCTTCCACTTTGACAGCTAGGAGCCATGACGCACTGAGCTTGAGCAGAAAAATTGCAGCCGGGAGATTCATTGCAGCCTCCAAAACAAAGGCTCCTGAGCCAGTTTATTCCTCCACATGGGATCCTTTAAAACTGAGAGCCTTGGTGTCTCTTTTAGCTGAAAGAACCCAGGAGTGATGGTGAAATCAGCTTCAGATACAGCACCATCACATGTGTGTTTCCCAAGCCTAGTTCCCCACCATCTTTTTCAAACCACAAAGGAGTTTATCCTTTTACAGTTTTAAGTACCACGGGGATGGGGAGATTGGTCGTTTGACGAATATGCTGCATCTGCTTAGGGAGGAGGTTTTCGAATTCCCTTCAAAAGAATGCAACAAATGCAACTTCGAAATCTGTATATTGTAAGGATGTGCCTGTGCATTGGCTCGCCAGCTTCCTTGCAAATGCTAACCTTGTTGAGGTGTTGGAGAAGTAAACTGGATGGCGCCTGGATGGCCTTCTGGGGGTGAAGTCATGGTTGCTAGAAGGTTGTGCCTCTCAGACAGAGATTTGCACTGCCAGGAATTTACAATAACTTTGCTCTCTTTGGGGCACTCCAGCACAGAGCACCGATTGCCCTCAAATCACATGCTCATGCAGGGATGTTCCCCTTCGGTGCTATCTGCTAGTGTCTGCTTGCAGAAAGTTGGTGTGGTTGTAGTGGTTAGAATGTCAGGCTAAGTTCAAGTCCTCAGTCAGCCCTGAAGCTCACCTTGAGCCAGTCACCATGCACTCTCTCTCTCCCCCGGCTGAACCAACCTCACAGGCTTGTTGTGGGGGCAGAGTGGATGAGGGCAGAGCCACGTATATCACCAGTTTGGTGCAGTGGTTAAGTGCGTGGACTCTTAAATCTGGGAGAACCGAGTTTGATTCCCCACTCCTCCACTTGCAGCTGCTGGATGACCTTGGGCAAGCCGTAGTTCTGTCAGAGCTTTTCTCTCAAGGACAGTTCTGGAAAGAGCTCTCTCAGCCCCACCTACCTCACAGGGTGTGTGTTGTGGGGAGGGGAAGGGAAAGGAGTTTGTAAGCCGCTCTGAGACTCCGAGTGAAGGGCGGGGTATAAATCCAATCTCTTCTTCTTCTTCTGAATCCCTTAGAGGAAACGTGGGATTAAAATGTGTTAATCCTTATAAACTAACAAGATATTTGAGAGGCAGGCTAAATGAGCTTACCCTAAGTGGTAATACTGAGACCCTCAACAAGAAGTTATGTCCTTTTTTAAAAAAACTGACCACACATTTATTTAACGAGTTCTGTTCGAAGGATTTTGTTCACACTGCTTATTGTTGGCTTTTTAAAAAGGCTGTTTCAGTTTACAGGGCCACAGTGGCTAGCACTGGTTCAGTTAAGGAAGGAAGCCCTTTATCAAGTTAGTCAAGGAATTAAAGAAGAAAAGCAGACCAACACATTAAAACAACAGAATAACATAATTGGGAAAACCGAAGCCCCATCCTCAGCCTTTTCAAATGCACAGTGCAATAAAAGGCTTTAGGTGTGCAAATGTTTTTACAAACTTAATTGGGTAAATGATTAGGGACTGTGGCCTGTACTGCTGTGCATAGCCTATTGTAAGAAGGATGCTGTTATGCC
This sequence comes from Gekko japonicus, assembly GCF_001447785.1. NCBI lineage: Eukaryota > Metazoa > Chordata > Lepidosauria > Squamata > Gekkonidae > Gekko > Gekko japonicus. The sequence continues at coordinate 134,225 of NW_015177107.1, read as the reverse complement.
ATTTCTGTACCGCTTAGATATGTCATGTGAATACTTATGCTGTGCTGTGCTTCAGTTCTTCCTGGCGGTTCCAGACTTCTAAAATCCTAATGCATTGGTTACTGAATGCCCAGTTTTGTTGACTGTACTGACTCACTGTGCGTAATCCACCTTGAGTCCCTGTGGAAAAGGCAGACAATAAATAATTTAATTTCTTAAAAAATTCAAGGTTGAAATAGACTTGTTCATGTCAGTCTCAGCTAAGGAGGCTGTCTGGAGACATGACAGGCATGTGCATACGTTGAAGCCTCCCTGCAAAGCTCTGTTTGCCGCCACCGAGAGCAGCTCTAAAGATCACTCTTACCTTAAATAAACTGGGATGTGGCCTTCGGTGTGGATTCCTTCTTACCCCGTTTCTCCCTTTGCTGATGCTAAGTAGAAGAAGAAGAAGAAGAGAAGAGGAGATTGGATTTATACCCCGCCCTTCACTACCCAAAGGTATCTCAGAGCGGCTTACAAACTCCTTTCCCTTCCCCTCCCCACAACAGACACCCTGTGAAGTGGGTGGGGCTGAGAGAACTCTGACACAAATTGCTCTTTTTCAAGGACAGCTGTGCCAGAGCTTGCGACTGACCCAAGGTCAATCAGCAGGTGCAAGTGGAGGAGTGGGGAATCAAACCCGGTTCTCACAGATTAGAGTCCGCACACTTAACCACTACACCAAACTGGCTCTCTCTCTCTCACCAAACTTACTCTCAAGTAAACGCTGACCGCAAGGCATTTTGGTTTCCTCTCTGTGTGGAAGTGAAAGGCCATCTTCTCACATAAGGCTTTGGTTTCTCTCTCCATTGTTTCATTAGCAAAAACGGAGTGGTGCATCAAAGGATGGCTCGGCAGCCCGCATCTTCCCTCCACGCCGCTTCCTCGCAGTTGCCTTCGTCTGGCAGGGAAAACGGAAAGCACCGTGTGGCTCACAAGGGGACGTGGAACTCCTGCCATCCCACGTCGCCGGAGGAACAGCGGCACAGCAGCCTCTCTGTCTGGCGCAAAGCGACGGGGGCTGTGTTTAGGTATCACGTTCAAACAATTGCTTGCCGTTTTGCAGCACGCGCAATGGCTTTTATTACGGCGGCAAGGCAAGCATTGCTTCGTATCCATCCCCTGTCCAATGCTCTTATTAAAAAATGTGCCGATTTCTTTCAAGGGAGAGATATGGGAAAGGAAGCGGCTTTGTGATGGGAAGCAAAGAATGCTATTCACCGAACGCTACTGCTGTTCTGCCTGGTGTGGCGGGGTTTGCATGGACCATAATTAAATTTGCACAGGTTGGCTCTCAGTGCCTTAACCCCCAGTGTGGTGGCCGTGGGCACCGTGACGCCTGCAGTATGTTTCCTGGTGCCCACTTGCTTCTTCTGCAAGGTGCCAGTCCTGGCTTTTCTCCACCTCGTTGGCATAGGAGGTGCTTCAGAACAGCTCGGGACATCTCATCTTTGTGCTTTCAGGGAACGCCAGCTGCCTTTATCATAGGAAGAGGCTTGGCACGGAATCTCTGATCTGTTTGTTGAACCT
>NW_015177107.1:104309-132348 GCF_001447785.1 Gekko japonicus | reverse complement strand
AACACCCCAGCCTTCCAGGATCCCTGGCCAAACTGGCCTGGAGAACAATAGCTTCCTGACCTAACCTATTTTCTTAGCTTAATGGGATGGCTCATGGTGTAGGACGACAAAAATGCTGCACTTTGCTGAATTCCCTATCCCTCAACTGATGATTGAGTTGTAAATAAATCTTTATTAGTTGTTATCCATTTTTAATCCTTCCTTAATAGAGCTCAGTGCTGCTAATTGGATATGCTTGTTTCCTGACATTATGTTTCAGGAGTTGACTGATTTTTTTTTCTTGATGCGTTTGACGATGAGCATAGTGACTCGTCAAAGGGGAGCCAGGCCGTGTCTGTAGATTCAGCAATAATGAAAGAGACAGGGTAAATTTTATTAAAGGGCAAGGTACATTATTTATTTATTTATTTATTGTTTCAGGAGTTGACTGATTTTTTTTTCTTGATGCGTTTGACGATGAGCATAGTGACTCGTCAAAGGGGAGCCAGGCCGTGTCTGTAGATTCAGCAATAATGAAAGAGACAGGGTAAATTTTATTAAATGGCAAGGTACATTATTTATTTATTTATTTATTAGATTTATATCCTTCAGTAAGCAAACAACCACTTTGCAGAAGCCTTTTATGGTAAAGGGGTTTCAGGACAGGGTAATGTCAACATACCTGTAGTGGCATTCATTTTAGTTTTCAGCAGTCCGTCTCCTGTATATCACTATAGCCTCTAAGTGCTGACAGGTTGCAACACTGAGGCCCCGTTCATACGAGGGGTTTTGGTCCGGGAGTGAGACAGAACGGGGGCGGATCAAACGGGCGCGATCCCACGGCAACATCTGGGAATCGTTGCCTGTCCGTCCCCGATTTGTCTCTTCCGCGCGAAAACCCGCACTAAAAAGAACCACCTACCTGTGTGGTTCTTGCAAAGTAGAGTGGCTCAAACCGGCCGTGGGATCGGCCGCACGTCCTTGCGGCGGCCTCCCCCTTGCCTCCGACTCTTCCTCCCTGGCATGTGATCGTGCCGGGGAGCAACGGCGCGCGGTGCATGGGATCCGTGGGATCCCTCCCGCGCGTATCTTTTTTGATGCGGCTCTCTTTAGCCGCGCTTCGCTTCGTGTTTTCCCTGCCGTGTGGCAGGGGCCTCAGATTGTTAACCCCATCTCTTTTTAGTTATTATGCAGTTTATTACAAGAAAAAGAAACTCCTATTTCAGCAAAAGGAAAATTTCTCAGTCGCATGTTGTCACTCTGGAGGAAACCCAAGCCAATATAGCCAGGCAGATTAGAAAATTTAAAAGAAAACAATCCCATATATATGCCCAGATACAAATCTACTAATACATCAGTGCCAAATAAAACATCTTATGTGCTTTTTACCAGCACAAGATGAAATAACAGAAGCAGTATCACATTATTTTTCTGCCCCATATGCTACTAACCTCATCGTACCATTTGGTTCTCAGTAGTATTACCTATCTTAATTGGTTCCGAAAAGGGTTTGCTGCCTCCTGGGTATGGATATATAATCTAGCTTGACAGTTGTGTTTGTTTAGCCCATACATAAGCCTCAGGCCTGCAAGCATGTGATGCCAGCCCCAGGAAAAGGGCCTTTATGTATGCAGGATTGATTACTTTGTGGTGCGATGAGTGTTGCAGCAATGATATGAAATACGTTACTATCATTCAAATGATATGCACTCAGAGGAGGGGTGCAACCAGTGATCCTCCAAAACTGTTTTTCAGGGTATACACTTTTGAGAATCAAAGCCCCAGTTTGGTGTAGTGGTTAAGAGCGTGGAATCTAATCTGGGAGAACCAGATTTGATTCCCTGCTCCTCCACATGCAGCCAGCTGGGTGACCTTGGGCCAGTTACAGTTCTCTCAGCGCTCTCTCAGACCCACCTGTCTCAGAGGGTGAGGAAGGGAAGGAGATTGGTGACCTTGGGTCAGTCACAAGTTCTTTCAGAGCTGTTCTCTTAAGAGCAGTTTTCTCAGAGGTCTCTCAGCCGCACCTGCCTCACAGGGTGTCTGTTGTGGGGAGAGGAAGGGAAGGAGATGGGTGACCTTGGGTCAGTCACAAGTTCTTTCAGAGCTGTTCTCTCAAGGGCAACTCTCTCAGAGCTCTCTCAGCCGCACCTGCCTCACAGGGTGTCTGTTGTGGGGAGAGGAAGGAAAGGAGATGGGTGACCTTGGGTCAGTCACAAGTTCTTTCAGAGCTGTTCTCTCAAGGGCAACTCTCTCAGAGCTCTCTCAGCCGCACCTGCCTCACAGGGTGTCTGTTGTGGGGAGAGGAAGGGAAGGAGATGGGTGACCCGCTCTGAGACTCGGAGTGAAGGGTGGGGTAAAAATCCAATCTCCTCCTCCTCCTCTTCCTCCTACTCCTTCTTGACAAAGGGAGCTTTGACTCTTGCAAGCTTGTACCCTGAAAATTTTGTTGGTCTTGAGGTGCTACTGGACTCGAATCTAGCTCTTTCACTGCCAACCAACATGGCTACCCTCTGAAACAACCATCCTCCAAGGAGCCTTTCTTCAACAGAAGAGCCATTTAAGTTGGAGGGAGGCTTCTTATATTGGAGACAGGCTTCAGACTTGAGCCAAAAGGAAAGGTGGGGTATAAACATTTTAATAAATAAACTTTGCTCAAGGGAGTGGCAGGATAGGGGTAGGATCCAGCCCAGAATCTGCAACAGTGGCTGCCTCAGTTGCCTTGGGCAGGGTGGTTCCTCTTGTGATTATTCCCCCAACATTTTGTTTATACCGTTGACAGAGTCAAACAGTGCAGCTTTGCGAAGTCTGTCCTGCTTCATGTGTGTGAGAGAGTGTGGGTGAGCTGTGCTCCACCACCACCACAACAAAATACTCCCTACGCAAATGGCTCTTTCCTTTTCTGCATATTTCAAGACACCTTAGATGCAGCCCAGAGTACTAGGCCTGGCTGCTTCCATCCAGGCATGTGGTTTAGTCGTATGCCAGTGTTCACATAACACGCCGGCAATACAGGCCCCCTTAGGGCAGAAGTTGTATATGCGCTTGGGATTGTGTGGGAGCAGTGAAGCGTTTGCAATCACAACAGGCGTCTTGGCATTTGTTCAAACATTCAGACCAAGCAGGTGACACTGCTGTCCAAAGACTGTACAGGTGCAGGTGGAGGAATTGCATGTAGAAATGTTCACCCACGTTAAAAAAGAAATCCTTTCATGAGCAAAGCCAGCACCTCGGAGACCTGAGGTTCTCCCAGTATCAAATCCCGTGCTCTGCCGAGCAGTAGAGCAGATTATTAGATTGTTAGTCCTGCTCTCCAGTCATTTTGTGCAGGGATTTTAAGCGCACTGGGTTATCTAACTTGGTTAAGCACCTTTTGAAGTGCTTGACTTTACAAAAAAATAGAGGGAAGTAATTCACCGCACTTGCGAAGACTGACAGCTTTATAGGAGAACTGCTCTGCGGTTAAATGGTGTATAGAAGCGTGATTTTCTAATGGGAATTAAAAGGGAGCGCCAGGTAGTTTAACTACCATTTTGTGCCTTTACGAATCTCTCCTTTTTTTTACAACCCTCCAATTATCATTTTGTGGTTTAAGTTCTGCACAGCACGGTGAATGCGCCAGCATCTCCTCCTTGATATTTAATTTAACACGATGCTAGTTACATGTCCTTGCCTCTTCCATATAACAAAAGAGTTACCTTACGTTTATTGTTTTAAAACTTTCTTTTTAAACCCCACCTTTACCAAGCTTGACATTTCCCAGTGTTTACAAATAGGAACATATTGCGGTCAGGAGGGTTTGATTCCTCCCCCCCTCCCCCCCCCGGTTAGGTGGTTGTCTGTTTCTTATTGCTTCACAGTAGAGTGTTGATCTCCGTTGTAAGGAAAGTTCAAGAGTCTCATTTGTGGGACTTGAAATGATGGGGATGGTATTTGGCCTGTTGGGGAAACCTGCACACTTGTGGGTTGCCTCAGTGGGCTTAATTGAGCCTTCCTTGGACCTTTTCAGGTTGGGAAGACCATTTGCAGTGGTTCCAATCTGAACTGGGCACCACATGTGCAGGAGCTGAGGGGGACCTATAACTCATGTTTAACTGTTAGACGAGATGGAAACCCCAGATCTGACCCGTGTACTTCGTAATATTTGAATCAGCAATTTAACATGACAAATACAACCACCGTCCCCTTATACACCAGCATATAGAGTGCCTGCCCTGACCTTGGATGGCCCAGACAGTCCACTCTCATCAGATCTCGGAAGCTAAGTAGGGTCGGCCCTGGTTAGTACTTGGATGGGAGACCAGCAGGGAAGTCCAGGTTTGCTATGCCGAGGCAGGCAATGGCAAACCACCTCTGAATGCCTCTTGCCTTGAAAACCCTATGGGGTCACCATAAATTGGCTATGACTTGACAGTACTTTCCACTACCGGCTGAACATTGTTGATAAGAAGAATGACAACCTCTAACTATAGTTTCAGATGGCAGCCATGTTGGTTCACACAGTAGAAGACCCAGATTCCAGTCCAGTAGCACCATATAAACCAGCAAGATTTTCATGATATAAGCTTTCACGAGGTATTCTGATGGTGACTCTAATATGCTACTGGTCTGGAATCTGCCTCTGACTATGATTAATAGGATGTGGTTGGGGAGACATAAACTGGGCCTCTATCTAGCTAGTCCTGTAAGTCCTACAGTGTTAGCAGAGCTTAGTACAAGGTGTGTGGTGTGGTGGTTATAGAGTGTCAGACTAGGCTCTTTGAGACCCAGGTTTCAATCTCTACTCTTGTCGTGCTGGGTGTGGATAAAATGGAGGAGAGGAGAACAATGTAAACTGCTTTGGGTCCCCACCGGGGAGGAAGACGGGGTGTAAATAAATGAATGTTTGAGCATCAGTTGTCACTCCCCCACCCTTCCGCCACAGATGCGGATCTTCTTAGGCATTGTGGTGTCTCTTGCTGTGTATTTATTTATCAGTGCACCGTGGGATGAGGTCTTGAGTCTCCCTTGTGAGAGCACTGTTATTTATCAGTGCACCGCGGGATGGGGTCTTGAGTCTCCCTTGTGAGAGCACTGTGTACAAATAGGAAAGTACTGAGAATTGCCAAGGTTCTGTTTGAGTTGAGGGAATCCCCCCCCCCCCCCGTTTGGGGGGGGTTTTGCTCAGCCTGCAAGTGAAGATCCTCTTCTCATGCCCTACTCTCTGTGCCCCTGCCTATAGAGGTGATGGGTGGTGGTGACAGGGCCTTTTCTGTGGTAGCACTTAACATTTGCAGTGCCCTCCCCTATAAGGCTTACCTGGTACCTACCTTATTGTCAAAGCAGAGCGATATCTTTTTACCTAGGCTTTTAGTTGTTTTCATGGTCTTCCTCTAGTCCCAGATGTTGTTTTTATTTATTATTTATAGTAAGTAGGATCACAGAGTTGGAAGGGGCCATGCAGGCCATCTAGTCCAACCCCCTTCTCAGTGCAGGATCAACCTAAAGCATCCCTGACAAGTGTTTGTCCAGCCGCTGCTTAAAGACTGCCTGAGAGGGTTCTTACGTTGGTTTTTTAAAATTGTTTTATTCTATTGTCTTTATTTTTGTGAGATTCCTTAAGCAGGTCCTTGGAGTGGTGGGGTGTGTTTGTGTGTATAGACACACACACATCTTGAATAATAGAGCTGCATGCTGTGTTTCCCCTCTTAAGGAGTTGTTTTATAGCTATCTCTTTTCTGTTTAGGGACTGCTATATCACTTGAGGCAGGATGTGTTTCAGCATTTTCTAGATTTTTATTTGGTTTGGTCAGAAGAATCACCCCATCCCCTACCCAAACCAGAGGAACAGGAAATTTCTCTTGCAGACTGCTGGGGTGTTCTTTAAACAATATTTAATTCTTTCCTTATGATTGGGCAGATTTATAGCAGGGAGTGGCTTGGCTATTGTGTTTTAACATAACGAGGGTATTGCATAATTGGACATGCTGATCTGCGAAGAACAGAGTTTTGCGAGCCTTGGCCAGGAAGTTAAATACTGGCAGGATGTCTCTATTTTATAGTTATTCTTTGCATTTGTAATTGGATTGCATGTATCGGATGTGTGTTGCCGAGGTCAGTGGGATCAGATTGTTTACACTGGAGTTTTTTGTGCTAGGGCCAGCACTCATGCAGGGCGTTCAGATACTAGATTCCCAGCTAGTTTTTGTAGTACCAACAAAACAACAGAAGAGAGAGAAGTGAACATGCTGGAGGAAGCATGATAGGGGCAAAGTTTTTTGGTAATAAAAATTTCAAGACCTACCAATTTCTAGTGTTCAGTTTCACTGCTTAAAATTTGCAGAGAGAATCTAGCAAGGTGTTTCCAAGGGCCTAGAGAAACAGAGAATTTAAGAGTGAAATTGCATGTGACACAGTAAAGCTTGTAAAGGTTGAAATGTGACACTGAATCTGCTTTCTTGCATAACTATCATTTGATTCTGAAACTCAGTACAAACACTCTAAACACTGCTTTTCTATTTTTCATGTGTGCAACTTGATGCTGTACATTTATCAGCCTAATTCATTTCTTTAGTACATTTGACAATTGGGGCCTTTTTTAGTTGGAGACCATGCCAGATCTCTTATGCCTCTGGTTCCAGTTGGCAGCAGCAGAGGATAGGACCCGAAGCAACGTGTTTAAATTACATGCAGAAAGGTATCGGCTGGATATTAGGAAAAAAATGTTCATGGTCAGAGTGGTTCAGAGGTAGAATCAGCTGCCTAGGGAGGTGGTCAACTCCCCTTCACTGACTACTTTCAAGAAGAGGCTGGACGAATATTTGTCAGAGATGCTTTAGGCTGGTCCTGCATTGGGCAGGGGGTTGGACTAGATGGTCTGTATGGCCCCTTCCAACTCTATGATTCTATGGTCCCCTGCTGCTGCCCATTGCAGCAGTGGTGGAAATTTGGTGAGGAAGTGACATTGTGGCAGCAACACTTCTGGTTATGTAACTGGAAGTGACATCATGCACCACCATGATGCTGTAACAATCCCCCAAACCATAGAGTTTGCTTAATTGAGCAGTCAGGCCCCTCAGTGTCAACCTCCAAGCATTCAAACCTATTTTGCAGTTGGATCAGGGTGTAATAGTCTTCTAGCTTGGATTGTTTGAGTGAAAGGGAGGTATCATCTCCTGCAAACGGGTAAGCTCTTATCTGTCCCATTGTAGATAGAATTACTATTGGAAAAGAAGAAGGGAAATATCCAAAGTAAATTCCCCAGCTGTTCTGGAAAAAAATTATTCAAAACCTCTTTCTCATAGCTGGTGCAAAAGGTCTTAACTTTTAGGGTTTAAAAAGTTTAAAAAGTCACAAAGACCAAAATCAGGTAATTATCTGACTTGAATTGTGTGTTATTTTGGGAGTTTCCTGGAGTTCCTTCAATCTCCTGCTAATTAACTTAACTGAGCTTGGAATATTACCCAGTTCGCAACAGTGTTTCTTCTGAGTTAATGTGAGCTAGCTCACAGTTTCTTCGCTTCCGGCTCACACATTTTTGTCTTAGCTCAGGAAGGATGGCTCCAGAGCAAACTAATTGATGCAGGAGCCAAATCACTCACTCACAACTTTAATTCCAGTACCTCACAAAGTAGAATTTTTGCTCACAAGACGCCACAGCTTAGAGGGAGCATTGGTTCGCAGCTGTCCGGCTGTGCACAGGTTGGCTCTTCAACAAGACAAAACACAAATTAAAAATTGTCATAAAAACCTTAAAATCCTTGAAAACCTCAGAGCCTTTACCTTCTCCATCCGTAACAGCCACCGCCCAAACCGGAAGTCTAGACCAATCAGTTTGCTAAGTATAACTGGCGAGCTCTACGCTAGTTATCTCCTTGGGAAATTCAAGAGCTGGTTAGACCAGGAGAATCTTTTAGTGAACGAACAGGCAGGCTTTAGGGAAGGGTGATCCACCATGGGGCACAATCTGATCCTGTCTCATCTCATACATAAATATGCCTCCAGTAGCGCCGTTTCGCTGTATTCAGCCTTGTATCGATTTAAAAACCGCCTTCGATTCTATACCTAGGGATAGACTATGGAAAAATTAGGAGCTTCATCAATAGATAAGAGACTCCTATATCTGATTCAAGCATTGCATACCAATACATCATTTAGAATCAGGTGTGATAAAAATGGGCTCCTAACTAACCCTATTATTCACTTTCTACATCAATGATATGATTGGTAGCCTTGGCAGGGCTGATACCCATCCTCCTACACTAGCTGATTGGAATATATCTGCCCTACTCTATGCAGATGAAATGGATTTGTTACCAAGGACCCCCGTGGGCCTCAGAAGGGCACTGAAGGAGTTTAGCCCTTACTGTGACATGAACCAGCTGGAGGTCAGTTACCAAAAAACTAAAGTTATGGCTTTTGGTGAAAGATCTAATGTCAGGTAGTGGAGTATTAATGGCCACAGTTTAGAGCAGGTATTAAGCTTCAAATATCTGTGAGTGATGATCCAGTCCTCCGGGGTGAGGAAAACTCACCATGAGTATATTGCCTATATTGGACAAAAATCTGCACAGGGCATTCTAAGATTCTTCTTTACTAAAGGTGGGCAATATATACCAACAGCTGTCAAATTATATTGACCTAAAACAGTCTCCCAACTTTTGTATAGAAGTATGCTAGGTCCGCCTTCTTCGAGTTTCGCTCCATTAGAAAAAGCACAATTGAAAATTTTAGGTGCAATCTTTTGATTCCCCGGTTGTGTCTCCAGTGCTAGCCTGCATCTAGAATGGTGATCCAGTCCTCCGGGGCGAGTATATTGCCTATGAGTATATTGCCTATATTGGGCAAAAATCTGCACAGAGCATTCTAAGATTCTTCTTTACTAAAGGTGATGATCCAGTCCTCCGGGGTGAGGAAAACTCACCATGAGTATATTGCCTATATTGGACAAAAATCTGCACAGGGCATTCTAAGATTCTTCTTTACTAAAGGTGGGCAATATATACCAACAGCTGTCAAGTTATATCGACCTAAAACAGTCTCCCAACTTTTGTATAGAACTATGCTAGGTCCACCTTCTTCGAGTTTCGCTCCATTGGAAAAAGCACAATTGAAAATTTTAGGCGCAATCTTTTGATTCCCCAGTTGTGTCTCCAGTGCTAGCCTGCGTCTAGAATCCGGCCTGATAAGATTAGAGGCCAAGGTTAGCCTCGCTTCTGTTAATATATGGTTTAAGCTAAACCATCCCCCTTCTGATATTAGATCTTTAATTCTTAGGGATGGCTTCTGTTCTACCTGGCTCAAGGCAATCTATCAGAAGCTGAATTTGCTTAGCTTTCCCCCTAAGCTTCTTCTAACAGTGCCCTTAGAGCAAGCAAGGGCCCTAGTTAAACAAAGGACATTGGATACCGAATGGCAGGGAGATATTGATAGTGTTCCAAAATTCTTGGCCGCTGTGAAAATGAAATATGTTGTAACCCCAGCAGCCTATTTATCATCATTAGAGATTCTGTCTGATTGCAGGGCTTTTTCCATGGCTCGGTGGAATATCTTCCCCTCTGCGGTTGTTGAGGGACGTTACAAGATTCCAGTGGCTGAGAGGGTATGCCCTTGCGGAGCAGGCAAGGTTGAGACAATCGAGCATATTCTGTTTCACTGCTGTTTTTATCAGGAAGTTCGTGTAAAAATCTTACAACCTTTGCTTGGGAGGCGTCCTGCATTCCCTGCATTAGAAATTACTAAGAAGTTTTTATCTGACGTAATTCCTCAGCTTACATTTGCTTGCACCAGATTCCTTGCTGCAGCCTATAGAATTCGCAAAGAACTATTATAAAAGGTATTAGACACATGAAATAAGTGGGATCACTAGAGTGTTGCATCAACATTGTGACCTCAGTTCCAGTTATACTGCTGAAAGTGACATGTGGTGTCCAGCAGTGTTGCAAGATACCTGGCCATATCCACAGAAGCTCCCTGCGAAAGGAAGCCCTTGGCTGCCAACCCTACTGTTTACACATTAGAGAATCCTCATGTTCGTTGAGCAAGGACACAAGGACTTTGCATCAGCCTTCTGCAGAGGTTTTATACTTCCTCAATCCACACAGGCCTCTTTCTACTTGTTACTGGGGGAGTCTGGACAAGAAACTGTTGCAGCCTTTCCATTCATGCTGTTTTCTCCTCCTTCAACTGCCCCATAGAGCTCCTTTTGGCTCCGTTGCAAAGCTTGTATTCAGCCATCTAAGGCCCTGTTCATACGAGCCCATTTATTCCCTGCCGTATGGCAGGGACCTATGTAACGTGACTGAGTAAGTGAAGTCAGTACATGGGATGGTCTAAATACAGAGGGGCAGGCAGCAGCCACTAATGGTTGCAAGGAGAAAAAGGCATCCATGAATTTGGGAGACCCAAAACTCCAATTGAATGTCTTCTTCAGAGTTCTCATGGTGTTGCTTTGTATGACTTTATAACATGTAAAGAGGAGGCCCTAATATATTGTTGCGGAACTTTGGTACATGAATGTTTTCAAGTTTTAAAAAAAAGTGATTTGAATCTACCCCAGTTATAATTTAGAACAAATAGGGTTTTATATGAGTTACAGTTTTGAGGGCAGGGCCAGTCTGAATTATGGCAGGTTTAGGGTCCATTTGTTTGTTTTCTGACTCTTTAGATTTTGACATGCTGTTGCTATAGGTAGCAATTTCCTTTTTTGCAGTAGATTTTCTCTTTTGCAGTAACTGTTAACGTCTCTATATTAAATTGTAAAATTATTTCATGCTCCTTTGAAGATCTCAAAAAGAGATTTTTGGCAGTATACACATGTTTATATGCAACTTGCTAAAAAAGCTCATTTTTAGTTGATCGGTCAGGTGAGAATAAAGAATTCTGGTTCTTCGGTTTGGAAATGGGGTCTAGAAGTGTTTTAAAAACATTTTTTCCTGCTGGGATTTAGAAAAATCTTTCAACTCCATAAAGGGCTCGTGGTTCAACTTGATCTTGGCTCTTAAAAATTTGATGACGGCACCTAAACAAGGTGGATTTTCCCAGCCCTAAATGTTCCAGATTTGAATGGCATCCAGAATAAAGAGAACTAGCAGTGTTACTCGAGCACAAAAAGACCACCAACCAAGGGCATCGTTCCCTGCCCCCAATCCTTGCTCTTTGCAGTCTCCCTTAATTCCATCCCCTTGGCTTGGTTTCTCCTGATTAGGGTTGCGATCCTCCAGGTTGGACCTGGAGATCTCCTGGAATTGCAACTGACCTCCAGACTCTAAAGATTAGTCCACATGAAGAAAATGGGTGGACTCTATGGTACTGAGATCTCTCTCCAGGCTCTATGCTGAAAATCAGCATGGTGTAGTGGTTAAGAGCGGTGGATTCTGATCTGGAGAACTGGATTTGATTCCCCATGCCTCCACAGGAAGCCTGCTGTGTGACCTTGGGCCAGTTACAGTTCTCTCAGAGCTCTCTCAGCCCCACCTACCTCACAAGGTGCCTGTTGTTGAGATAGGAAGGGAAAGGTGATTCTAAGACATGTTGGGTCTCCTTAGGGTAGAGAGAAACAGGGTATAAAAACCTACCTTCCTCTCTTCTTCTTCATCTCCAGGAATTTCCCAGCTCAGAGTTGGCAACTCTACTCCTGGGCTGCGATCTCACACACACTAAATAATCCACTTTCAGTCCACTTTTTTTGCCAGTTCACATAGTAAAATCCAGTTGGAAAGTGCATTGAAAATGGACCGTTTAGTGTGTGTGATCACAGCCCTGATTGTGTTTGATGCCCTCTTGCTTCTGTCTCCTCCCCAGCTGTTCATTTCATATTGCTCTTGAGTCAGGTGATTACAAAAGTGCTAGTCTCAAAATACCTCGTGGAGGAACTAATTTTGATATCTCTGGGCGAGGGAGTGACTCATAACATCATGGGAAAGTCATAGCTAGGAAGGTAACTGGCAGGGGATTGATTAGCAAGTATTATAAAGCTGTTGCATGAATCTGTAGCCCACCCACATCTAAACTCTGCGCTGTTCCAAAATTATGCTGTAGACCTGTTAGGGATAAAAGATAACTAAAATTATCCGGGTAGTGCAACATCCCTATGAAGGAATGTTTCAACATGAGAGCTGAAGTATGCATAGTGATTTCTTTTATACTTCTTTTGAACAACTTTTTTCTTCTTCTGCAGAATGAACTGCCAGAATAGTTCTATTAAGGAGGAGAATGGGGTGGGGTGGGAGGGAAAATTTCACCCTTTCCTTCTCTGCTGTTTTCTTGTTGGGGGAAAAATATAGGTACCTTCTATGTTTTCTCCTCCCAGTGACAGGATTTTTTTAAAAAAAATATTATTATTATTATTATTATTATTAGTAGTAGTAGTAGTAGTAGTAGTAGTAGTATGGCAGAGTTACACACATGAAGCATATAATAATATAAAATACATAACCAAGTTGATACAACTGGTATGCAGACTGATCGGGCAATCCCCCTAAATACTAATCTAAATTTTCAATCCACTCAGTCACTGGCTGGGGAGAGTTCAAAGAGCTTCATCACATCTCCCTGGGAAGCATGACATTCACATTCCTGTGACAGATGGAAAATAGTTTGGTGGGCTGCACCACAATCGCATTTGGGTCCTGGTATTTTGCCCCATTTAAACAACAGGTCTGCACAGCTGCCAGTGAGGGTACTTAGCAGCTTAAGGGTGGCTTTTCCAGCAAGAAAACAGGAGTAGGCCAAAGGTGTTAAAACCTTTGTTTCCCACGTGGGTCTTTTCTTTGATAAAGCAATGCTGGCAACTACATATGCAATAGAAATAGGCATTTAAAATCACCATGGAAGAAGCGGGAAGGTGATGCTGAGCCCCGAGAAAATACATGATATAAGTGTCGTAGTGTGGAGAATGAATGAGTAAAGAGTTTATCCCGTCTAGATGTAATCCAGCCAGGGTGAAGTCTTTGTAATTACTATTGATTTGTGGTCAGAGAGAGCTAAGTGCATGCTTACTTCTGCCATTGATATCAATGAGATTTACACGTAAGTTGGATTGTCCCCTCTGTTTTTAATGTTGAGAGAAACATGCAGCTGAAATCCATAAGCAGTATATTTAAGGCTTAAAAGGTGATCACTTTTTCAAACAATATCAAAATTGGAGATAGCTACAGGATGTTTGTGTATAAAGTTTAGAAGAATGAATGCAAAGAGGATAGGTTTGAAACGATTCAATCCTGTGGAGTTCAGTGATGGAAGAAAGATGAGCTCTACACGAAGGAAATAATCCTAATGGATCCATTGCTAAACCTAGGTAAAAATGATAAAATAACTTTTAAAAGGTAACAAATAGCAGCAAGCGATAGCACACCATATACCTTGTTATAAAGAATTTCATCAGCTTTCAAGAAGTGTGTTTTTAATTTCTGATGAAATGTAACATTCTGAAGGAGGTTTGGTAACCTGAAGAAAGTGCCCAGAGGGTTCAACACATAAGTTCTCCACATACCAGCTCTCTGAGAACTGATGCATTACAGAGTTTGTAAAGAGCCATTCTCTTTGCTGTTGACCTACTAGCTCTTTTTCAGTCTTTGAAAGAATTCCATGTAACATTCTCATACATCAGCTCCAGGCTATTGTCTGAAATATCCTCACGTGTAGCCAATTCTGAGGAAACGTTTTCCTTATGTGTGCTTCAGTGACCCTGGTGGGACTGGCTATATAACGTAGAGCCAATATGGTGTAGTGGGTAGACTGTCAGACTAGAATCTGGGAGGTGAAGTTCAAATCTCCACTGCTCTGGAAGCTTGTTGAGTGACCTTGGGCCAATCACACACACTCAGCCTAACGTACCTCAGAGGGTTTTTGTTGTGAGAATAATATGCAAGAGAGGAGAATTTTCTAAACTGCTTCAGGTCCCCATTGAGGAAAAGGGTGGCGTATAAATGAAGTAAATAAATGAAACCTGCAAGACTTTTAGTTGGACCTCTTGGTAGTCAGAACTTGAGTACAACAAGTTGGGGGATTTTCATTCAAAAGAACTTGTGAGGAAAGGCTGAAGGAGATGAGTAGGTTCTGTCTAGGATCATAGATGAAAGGGTGACATTGCTACCTAAAATGGACCCTTTCAAACTGCTGTTATATTCTGTTTTAGTAACTGGTTGTTGTTGATTTTTTTCTTGTCATTTCAGGCAGACCCATTTTAGTAACTTTCTGCTAGTGGAATTTATTTACCTGTTCATAAAAACCCAATTGCGTTGGGTTAGCAAAGCGTGGTTGAGCCAATTTTGAGGGAAACTGCTCTTTTCCATTTTCAACCCCTTCATTGTGCTTCTGAATCGCTGTGGTGTGCTGTCTAAAATGTCCATAGTGCTTCCTACACTGCCGCTTCCCCCCTCCCCTTTTCTCCACACAATCAGATTTTTTAAAAACCTTCTAAGGTGAGCACTATAGCACTAAACCACTACAGCACTGAAGTGCTATAACGATACCACTGAGATGCATTGACTCCATTTGAGTCAATGCATCTCAATGGTGCCGCTATAGTGCTCACCTTAGAACATTTTTAGATGTCCGAGGAAGATCACGCAGTGAAAAAGGGCGGGGAAAAAGTGGCACTGTTTGAGATGACCATAGTGCTTCAGAGATGGCTCATTAACAGAAGGCAGTTTGGCTTCCGGTTTTGGCGACTCGCAGGCAGGTGCACTTTATTGCAGCTCTGATGTGAGTGCTGTGCAAACGTGCTGATGGGGGAGGTCCGAGTTGATCTTGGACCCCCCAGGCTCCCTGGAGGGGGGTCGTAGCCTGGGACGCAAGAGGTGCCTCTCCCAAGGCGGAAGCCAAAGGATTGAGGCACCTTTTTGCCCCGATAGGCCCCCATGGCACCGAGCCATCATGGCATCTAGAGGCGCACACCGGACAGAGCATACAAGGATCCCAAACAATGATCTTCTCTACATGAGCAATGAACGCAAGTACAAATGTGAGTGAAGCCATGACCCAGCAAACAACCGATAAAACGCTAGCAGTAAAGCCACCCCAAAGCCCCAAACAAGCAGAAGGGGGAGGGGAATACCCGATCCCCAAAAGACTGAATTTAAAGCAGGAGGCTGAAAGGGTGGCTTGAAGGAAGCAGATTAAGATGAAGTGTGCGGTGGACTAGCAAGAAAGTGATAAATCATCAGACTTACGGAGAACTTTTAGACTTTCCTCTTGTATAAACAATGGTGCAGCGAGCAGAAAAAATGGCGCTGAAAGTGAAACTTATAACAGGAACGGCCAGCACATCATCGCCAGCTACCAGACCGGAAGCAACCACAGACTTTCCCAAACTGATTGCCGGAGCTTTACACCCTCTACTGGACCAGATGACCAACCTTGGCGACAGGCTGGATATGTTGCAAAAGGATCTTAAAATTTCAGCGAGAAAGAAATAAAGCGGATGTTCCTGAAGCAACAACAGAAAGCGGAAGAGGGACCTGAGAAAGTGGAGGAGAATAAAGACGCAGAAGAAGAAGAAGAGAAGGATGGGAAAGACTCCGATACCATCTCGATTAGTCTGGCTGAACCCTTTGATCCTGAAGTAGAATTAGGGTTTGCCACCCCTAAAGCATTTAAGAATTAATTTGGACTTTAACAGAAGGAGAGTAAAATAGAAAATAGTTTAATTTCGATAGCCTGATGCTTATTCTTAATGCATAACTTTAAACCAATGATATTTACACAATAGCCAAAGAGTTTGTGATTGTTTGCTTGACACTTCCATATTATTAATTGTCATATTTTACTTTTAAGATAATAGAGATGTATCAAGAATCATATTTCTGTACCATGGATCCTTGTTTCTCTTTATTTCAGGTTGTTCCCTCCCCCTGACCCTGTAGGTTTGTAGTTTAGAAAATAAGAAAATTGGAAGACAAAAAAAAAATTAACAGAAGGGAGTTTGTTGTATGAAACCCCTGTTCCTGTATCACTTTACTTGAAATCGAGCCAACAACGAACAACATCCAGTTTAGAACAGTAATGTGAAAAGGGCCATGATGTCGGAGAAAATATGTTTTTATTCTGACTGAGAATGGGACAGATGAGTTGGAGTGTTAAGGATGCTGATGTAAGAAAAATGGGACTATTTCCTTTGACAGAAGTGGAACAGGCTATCTGCTGAGGTAGTGAGATCTCTGGTTCTGCTTCTAGGCATGGTTGAGCCTTTGAACCCGATATTACCTTTAGAAAATGGGGTTTGTTATGTTGAGCTGTTTTCTGGGTCTACTGTGCATGCGCCTATGACATATTATGTGGGGGGCCCTGCCCCCAGATCCAGAGCACTAAGGAAGTGGGTGTGTTGCCAAGGAAGTTAATGGGTGCCAGACTAGAGGAAATTATCTGTTGATCATATGTTGACATTTGGGAGGCAAACCATTGTCACCGATGGCCAGGCATGACATATAGATGCTGGTTTCACCTCCATCCCCATAATGGGGAATGCTTCAGTTCTTTGCTCATCTCAGTATAAAGGAGCTTGTAGTTCAACTGAACTTGGCCTGTTTTCTTCCCAGCATATTTAGAGTCCAGTGGGTCACCTTTAGGACCAACAAAGTTTTATTCAGAGTATGAGCTGTCGTGTGCACACACAGTTTTTCAGATACACTGGAAGGAAGGTAAGGTTCAAACTTATAGACAGGGATGAACAGCAAATTAACATGTAACATGATGAAGATGTTTTAAGATACGTGAAGAGGAAACGAAATAACAAGCTAAGGTTATAAGATCAACAGTTGTAAAGCAATACGTATGTTAAAATAAGACTGGGACTCTCCATTCACTCCTCTCAGGTGTGGAGGTCACTTAACAGCATTTCTTTTTCTTTTTTGAGGTGGCTGTAGTTGAGGTGGCCAATATTCCTTGTATTGCATTCAGTATTCTAATATACTATTCTAATATACCAGGCCGACTGCCTGGATCTTTCTTACCAACATGTAAGAGTGTACTGTAAGATGCATCTTGTCCCAACTCAATGATTCTGTTTCTGTAATTCTTCATTTGCTGCTTTAATAGCTGTGGAACTGTAGTACCAGCCCACCTACCAAAAGTTGGAAGATGGAGGCCAGTGTCTTCTGGAATTTGTGGGTTTTGGCCCCTGGGGGATGTTTTAAATGATTAATCTTGCAGAAAGCAAAAGGATGCTGATCTTATTGAGCAGGTGGTTGGAATCCTATGATGTGGAAAACTTTGGGATTTTCTGTGGAACAAGTATATCACACCACTTACTGTCATGAAAACCTACTGTTTCATGAATGTTTTCCAAAATTGGCTTTTACTGGTTATTTCAAACTTATTTTTGGATTATGCTATTGGTTTTGAGGAATGGTCTCTGTGTTGCAGTAAACCTAGACTTGCTGCCCAGATTCAGTGGCTGAATCCATGGTTTCAATATTGTAGAGTTAACATGTCTGAAAATTGGGCTAAGTATTCTGAAATACATTGTGCTTTCAATGACTCTAATAGTGAGTCATAATACTTGCATTCTTGTGGTAACCTTTTTGTGCTAATTCACTTGTGTTCTTATTATACAACTCTTTGGCACACAAAAAATCTCAGAACATCTTGCACAGGAACAGCTAGTGTTACACAGCCTGAAAACTACAAAACCCATGACACTTTGGAACTCTTAAGTCAAACACAGAAGCAAAAAATGGGGCCTTTATTTAAAATGAGGAATTAATTGATGCATAGCAGGATCTTGTCGAAATTAAATGGGCTGCTGTATTTTCTACAGTAGGCAGACGCCCAATGGGCATCCAGTTGTCATCCCATACTTGGAGTGATGTTATTATTCAATATGCATCCCTTCAAAATCATAGTTGCATCCATGGCTCTGTCGGGCAATTTTCCTGGTTTGTTTCCACTTAGTTTTTTGCTTTATGTCACCCTTCCTCTCTGTTGACCTATTTGTGAACAACAACAGTGAGCACTGTCACTAGCAACATTTTTATTCTTAGTGCACATCTGCATTCCTGATTAAAACCAATTCAAAACTGGTTCAATGATAGTGGTTCCTGATACTTTGGGAACTGTAGTTTTAACAAGTGGGGAATAGTAGTTTTAGCAAGTGGGGGTGTCAGCTTGCTGCCATAAGGGCTGGTGTGTGTGGGGGAACAGTCACTCCTTGGAATGTTACTTTCGATTCTCTGGTTGCCTTAGTGATGCTCCCTTATCTGTATGTTTTAGGTGCTTGGCCTTGGTGCTTCGCCATAACACCTTTTCTGGGAAAGTAGGACCATTACATTCTGGCGGGCCCCTTCTCCTCCCTTGATTGGCTCTACGCGGCCCAGTGACCCCTTTGAACAATGTATATCCATTCACCCCGCGCTTTATGCTTTAGTTTTAACACAGAACCTGAAGCAGAGATGCACTGTCAATACTGTATCAATAAACTTTCCTTCTAAAGAAGTGAGTTGTTGGTCCTGATTGTTGCAGGAGTCTGACAGGGGGGACATCTCATTCCCCCCTTCCTAATTATTTCATCTTACCCCACCATGAAAGATCGCTTAGCCTCTCCTCTTTTCCTGCTTCCTTCTGTCCTTCCCACTCACCAGCCAACCGACCTTTTCTGCCCCCCACCATCTTCACCTCCACCTGCCCAGAAAAACTAAGGCCCGGTTACTTGATCCCAACCCAGTTTGCATGGTAGGGATTCCCTCCTCCTGGCAACTCCCACATCCTCACCCTTCCCTGCTTCCTTTCCACTCACAAAGCAGCTGTATTTATTATTTTATTTGTTCATTTGTACCCTGCCTTTTCCCCACAATGAGGACCCAAAGCAGCTTTCATCATTCTCTCGTGTTCTGATTTTTCCTCACAAGAATGCAGTGAGGCAGGTTAGCCTGAGAATGCATAACTGGCTTCTGTTGGAGAGTGAGGATTTGAACCAGAGTCTCCCAGATTCTAATCTGAAATACTAGCCACTATACCACACTGGCTTTTGTGGGCATGGCTGCTGTTGAACAGTAGCAAGCAGCCAGGCCTGGGAGAGTTGTACAGGTCAGGTGGTAGCAAAACAGGTGCCCATTATTAAAATTTTATTTAAGCTTTCAGATGTTTCTGCAAATTGAAGGTCAAAGAAGACGGGGACGGCAAAGGATGAGATGGTTAGACAGTGTCATAGATGCAACGAACATGAAACTGAGCAAACTTCAGAGGACGGCGGAAGACAGGAGGGCCTGGCGGGAGCTGGTCCATGGGGTCGTGAAGAGTCAGACTCGACTGTGCGACTGAACAACAACAAAAAAGAAAGATCTGTCTTGCCTGTTTATGACTCCTGTTTCTGGGTTTAAGGTCTGAGAGATTTGACCTTGTTGAGAATTAGATATATTGATATGTATTTATGGACTGATGGCACATTAACGTCTCTACAGCTTCCGTGACCGCCTAGCTGGGAGCTGTGACACTTGCAGTGCAATTCTAAGGAAAGTTGTGCCCGTGTTGGTCTGTTTAAATCAATAGGTTTAGAAGGGTGTACACATTGCTTGGGATTGCACTGTTAGAGAGATCACAGATGTTTTTAATTTTCCCCCTTCATTATACTCGACTTTTCTCCCCAAAGGGGATCTAAAGTGACTTGCAACATTTTACCCCTCACAACAACCCTGGGACATAGGTTGTCCTGAGAGTATGTGACTCGCTCTCGATCTCCCAGCAAGCTTCCAAGGCAGAGTGTGGATTCGAACCTGGGTCTCCTAGATCTTAGCCTAACAGTCTGAACGCTACATCTTGCTGGGTCTCAACTGATAAACTTTCTTAGTGTAGACATCCCCAAATTTACACTTGAGGAACATTATATTGTTGTTTTCTTAACTTAGGGAAAGTTCCTGATAAAGTGTAAGATTCCCTGGTGGGAAAAAAATTTATTTCCTCCTTTTTGCTGTCGCTTGGAAAGCTGTAAGCCAGAAGCTTCTAATCAGCACTCGTGCCAACTGACCTGATTGGCTGTAGCTATGAGTTTTGAACATATATCTAAAACGTGTACTCCGGAAAAATAGATCTGTTGTACAGATGTTGTTCCTTATATACAGCATTAGATTGTTAGTGACCATCGTTCCTGAAAAGCATTTTTATGTTTGTAGATACTGGGAGGTGGTTTCCGTGCACATGAAAGGCACTCTTCACGACAGATTACATACGCATGTGCCATGAAGCCACAAACGACTTATGGTGACCCCAGCAAGGGATTTTGAAGGCAAGTGAGAAGCAGAGGTGGCTTGCCACTGCCTTCCTCCGCAGAGTCTTCCTTGGTAGTCTCCCATCCAAGTACTGACCCTGCGTGGCTTCCAAGGTCTGACAGAATCGGGATATACCATGCAACTGTCCCTTCTTTTACCACAAATTAGTTGCAACTAAATTCAGTTGAAATCAGTGGTCTGCAGTGGGCTGGACTTTTGCTAGATCGTGCCTGAAATATGCCAGTTCTTAAAACAGACCAGAGAGCCTTTGGACTAAGTTTTTTTTTTCCTCTGGCGAAATCAAGATTATTATCATTTTAATGCCTGTGAAGTGTTACATGATTGGAGATTGGAAATGTCAGGATCTAATAAGACGCCTCAGTGACATTCCTAATAATGAAAGAGAAGTGCAGAGCCACAGCATATCGGCTCCTTTGGGTAGGCCAGTTAATTATGAAGTGTGAATAAGACGGCAGAATTTCTTAGCGCCTGGGTGATAGTTGTAAGCTCTCTGATCCGTAAATAAGACGATTCTCCAGCAGTCTTTTAATGCACCCGTCTTCCGTGGTGATATTCATCTGCATGGTAAATACCATAATAATCCTTTTATTTTTGCCAAGGTGAAGCCAGAAGATAAAGGTTGTTGCTTTTATCTTAGCTGAAAATGAGCTTGGCATTTGTGGGGAAATTGTAATTGGGTTTCTGGAATCCTTCATGTAGTAAACTTTTTACATTTATTTACCCACCCACCCATCCACCCACCCATCCATGCTGGATGAGTATAGGAATTTGCACGTGGCCAGATTTCTAGTCCTTTCATGATTGATGGAAATAATATTAAACATTTGGAGAGCATTTACTAAGTGCAGAATAGTGGGGAGGAGAATGGGTGCATATGTGCTGTGTGAGGTTAACAGTATCCAAAGGGTAGAACTTGTTGAATTAGGCCACAAGTCAATGTACTGCAGCACTCTGTCTCCAAAGCAGCCATCCAGATTCTGCTGAGAGTGAAGAAGCACCGCTTGGTAGTGATGGCCCTCATTTGTCCTCGGTTCTTAGCGTTCAGCAGTCAGGGGTATACCGCTTAGACCAGAGGTGTCAAACATTTGTTATGAGGGCTGGATCTGACATAATGTCACTTTGTCAGGCTGGGCCATGTGTGCCATAAAACGTACCGGGTACCAGAGATATAAACTTTATAAAGGACAGCACCTGGTAAGCTCCGAGTTCTCGTGTCCTCACTGCAAGGCCCCCATGGGCTGGGAGGGGGGTGCAGAGGAAAGCCCACATGGGTGGACTGGACAGCCAGCAGTGCAGTGCTGGGCAGACGCCCCCGTGCCCCCACAGAGGTTCATCTGCACCCCTCACTTGCAGACACTGATCCCTGAGGCCATCCGGGACAGCATCCCTGGAGCTGCAGGCCGAGCCAACTTACCAGTGAGGCTGTCCCTGAAGTGGAGGGGTTCTGCTTGACTGCTGCAGATGAGGTTGTTCTGCTATGCTGAAGCCATAATTGGAGTGGCTCTGCCTACCCCCGAGCAGCCTCCTGTTCCTTCCCTTGCACCAGTTGCTCGCAGGCTGCATAACAGCCCTGGCCGGGCTGGTTCCAGTCCCCGGGCCTTATGTTGGACACCCCTGGCTTAGATCACTGTGCTCTGTATCCAGCTATGGCTGAGCTTTCTGCTATTTCTTGTGCTAGCAGAGAGCTTCTTGTGCTGGCATGAATCTCCTTTCTCCAGAGGAAAGCTCTGCTGTCAATGGAACAGAGTTGCTGGGTACAGCCCAGTGTATCTCTTAGAGACCCAACTTGGTGTACCAGTTAAAGCCTCGGTCTAGGATCTGGAAGACCCAGGTCGGAATCCACTGTGCCATGAAGCTCACTGGGTGACCTTGAGCTAGTCATTCTCTCTCAGTCTAACCTTCACATTGAGTTGTTAGGAGGATGGCACAGAGGAGACAGATGTATGCCATCTTGAACTCCTTGGAGTAAGGGTGAGATAAAAATGTACCTGTCCCGGTTCTGACGGTCCGGGCCTCTCCCCCAAGCCTACGCCCGAACCCCACTCGGCAGTTCTCCCATTTACCGCGTCCACCAGCCTTGGGGAGACGTCTTGGGGTCCTGAAACTGGCAAGGAGGCAGCTGACCGAGCTGCAGAGAGCAGCGGGAGCGGTGGGTGCTTGGCGAAAGCTCAGCCCCTTCCCTGCAGAGCTCGGCCTCGGGTGCTCAATAAGAGGGCAAGAGACACCACAATCGATGAGGCCCACGGGGCCAGCGCAGCCTGACGACGATGGTGCTCCGTGGCTGCCTCCACACCCCCTGCCCCGGGCGGGGGTGGATCGCCCCAGCACTTGGCAGAGCGTCGGAGCTCTTATAGGGAGGCGGAGCCACCTGAGATTGACACCTTGGTGTCCAGTAGGGAGGAAGGGAGAGTTAGAGAAGGGGATAAAAGGGGAGCGAGAAGGGAGGCTGAGGAGGAAAGGAACTACAGAGTGCAGGAGGGAGATGGGCTGAGCATGTGTCGGAGAGAGAAGCGACCAGGCGGATGTCTCCCGTGGCTCTGATAAGGGTTTGTGCTTACCACTGGTGGCACAACCAGGTAGCCAGCCCTATTTCTGAGGCCTCCCGTTCCCCTTTTTATGAGGGGACGCCATCCCCCGGAACGGCGACAGGAGGTAAAGACCACCCCCTTCAGCTGGCTGGGGCGCCACAGTACCCAAACAAAATAGTATGCTCAGTATGTCCACCCTCCATGTATCCACCACACCCTGAGAGGTCTTAAAAATAACTTCACTGAATTGGGGTTAGCCATTTCACCCCCAGGAGGATTGGTTGTCTGTGTGAGGTAGGCTAAGCTTGTCTCCTTAGAATCCTACTTGGGTCTGTCCAGTGGGGCTTAGTCCCAAGGCAATGTTCCTAGGATTGTGCTATGTCTTAGGCTGCCAAACGGTAAGGTGGCTTTTATTAGAGTGTTGGCTGCATCTAATGCAGCCATCTGTGTTATATATCCTTTCCATTTCAACATGTTTATCCTCCTGCTAAGAGTTCAGGGCAGAGTATGTGATTCACTTTTGATTTTATTCTCCCCAAATCTCAGTGAGGTGTAGATTAGGATGAGAGAAAGTGAATGGCCTGAGGTCACCAGGCAGATTTCATATGTCAGAGCCAGACTAGATGTTTGCTGTTTCAAAGAGTTGGTTTCGGGATACCTGGACCCAGCTTGGATTCTCTGCAGCTGTTACACTCGCCGTCACCCCGCCACACAGCATCTGTGGGGAACAGCTACTAAAAAGTAAAGCGGAGTCCGTTTAGGCTCAGAGGGCTGCCGCGCGGGGGGCTCCTTCCTCACCCCCAGCCATTTTCTGTGCTGAAATAGTGCTGGGGTGGGAGGAGGTTTCCCTGTTTGGGTGGGCATTTGCAGAGTCTGGTTTGGTTAATGGGCATCTGAACTCTAGTCTTCCTAGGGCTCTTTTTGTAGCAGGTACTCATTTGCATATTAGGCCACACACCCCTAATGTAGCCAATCCTCCAAGAGCTTACAGTAGCTCCTGTAAGAAGAGCTCTGTAAGCTCTGGGAGGATTGGCTACGTTAGGGGTGTGTGGCCTAATACGCAAAGGAGTTCCTGCTACAAAAAGAGCAATCCTAAACTGCCACTTGAACCGTGATACAACTTTGGCTTGTATACGTGGTAAATGGTTTTCAGAGTTCTGGAGGGCAACTTTGGACTGGGCATATTCCCCCTGATTTGTCTACTCAGGGGCTGCTGGTGTTCCAGGTTTCTTGTTGAAAAGTTTAATCTTTTTGCCGTTGCTTAGCAGAAATCCGAATGCCTCCGTAAATTGTTTCCAGTCCTATGGAACAAAACAGCTTCTGCGTGGAGATGATTGGCCCGAAGTTTGGGGGTGGGGGGGAGAGAAAAAGAAAAATGAAGCTCCCAAGTGACTGAACAATATTGACATGTAGGAAGACCATATTGCAAATAGCATGTGAAGAGCTGCATAAACTCCTTTGCTCTCCGTTTAATGGGAAATAATGCTGCAGGCAGAAATAATTACTGTAGGATAAATCAAAGGTACGCAGTTGGAACATCCTGATAATGAGATACAGCAATTAGTAACAGCTTTGTTTCAGTGGCATGCTAGCACAATGCTTTGGAATTTCTTTGATGCGCTGCTATAGATGATACTGGGAAGGGAGTAGGAGGTGTGGGCATTAACAGTTCTGGGTTTTAGGCTTAGGGAAGTTGACTTCTGAAGCTGCTAGCACAATGCTTTGGAATTTCTTTGATGTGCTGCTATAGACGATACTGGGAAGGGAGCGGGAGGTGTGGACATTAAGAGTTCTGGGTTTTAGGCTTAGGGAAGTCGACCTCTGAAGCTACAGTCCTGGGCTCGCTGGAAGTTAACTCAGTTAGGATTATGTTTATATGTGCTGTCAAGTGGCAGCTGGCCACCGTACCGCCGTACTATTCCACACCGCTTTGGTGAAGACGGGGCTGTGTAAATTAAAATAGTGCTAAGTTATGGGATGACATATAATACTAGGTGATTAATTTAGTAAATTAAATCCAGTAAATTAAAATAGAACTAGGTGATGGGATGACAGGGTGGTATTTTTCAGGCTGTGAGATGCCTGGCTGGGGGGGGGAGGGTGTTCCCCCAGCTTCCTTGAAAGGCAGCTTGCCTTCAACTAGTGAATGTTCATGGGGGGCGTTGGGTGCATTTGTGCAGAGCAATAGTATACTTTGCTCCTGGGAGGGTGGAAAGGGCTTGAAAACCACTTACTCCATGCCTGGAGCACTGACTATAAACAGGGGGAGATTTATTTGATTATTGCTGGCTTCGGTAGAAAACCAAAATACCATGGGTGTTATGAACTGGAGGTGGAAGAGAACCATTTCCGTCCAAGAATGCTACAGCTCCCTTTGTGTGGCGTAGTTGAGCCAGAGGCTGGGATGTAGTCTTGGTAGTCCCTTCTGTACCGATAGTGTAGCTTCTGCCCATGAGTCAGTCTCAGTGCAGCAGCTTAAAGGACATGGCTGTATAATGTATTCTCTTTTTTTTGCCATCAAGTCACAGCTGACTTAAAGCGACTCTGTAGGGTTTTCAAGACAAGAGACGTTCAGAGGTGGTTTGCCGTTGCCTGCCTCTGTGTCATGACCCTGGTATTCCTTGGAGATCTCCCATCCAAATACTAGCCAGGGCCAACCCTGCTTAGCTTCCGAGATCTGAGTAGCCTAGGCCACCTAGGTCAGGATAATATATTAGGTGCACCCCATTTATTTGAATCTCCAGACTCTTTGGGTGTGTGAAGACTATTAATCTGGGATTGGCATGTAGCTGTCTTGTAGCAGCTGGTTAGCCAAACGCCAGCCACCAAACCATGAGACATTGTGATTCCTTTCCCTTGCTCCCTCGCCTTCCTTCCTATTTCAGAAAAGCTGCCGCATTTGTTCAGTCCTGGTACACCTATTAAAGACTTGCTTGTCTGAGCTTGTCCAGTATCTCTTTCAATCAAAGCCAGAATCAACCGATTTTCTGCTGAAAGGTACAATTGTTGTTGGATTGGATAACAGAAAATCTTGTACTTTCTGTATGCCTTCCAGTAAATACCAGAAACAGTAGGCGGCATTCTGTGTGCCAACACTTTTTTTTGGGGTGTGTGTGTGTGCTTATATTAGCTGGATTGTATTGTTGTTCTGTCATTAAGAACTGGAACGACGGGTGTTGCTATCTTTCTTTCCATTACATTCCTGTAACTTGCAGCAAGGTTTTAGCACATGTGTGATTTGCTGTAAATGCTTTTGTTAATGAAGTGAAACGTATCTTTCAGGTGCAGCGTTATTAGTATGTTACAACAGGAAACTTTCTGAGAAAACATGGAATATTTAGTGTGAAGCTTTTGCCACCTGGCTTGAACTTCACGGAGTTGGTGGGGTTTTGGGTTGCTGGCTTGGAGAGGAATCTTCTTCCATCATTGAAATGTAGTTATGGTTTGTATGGGTTTCACAGATGCAAAAAACCCAAAAAACATTTTTATGCTTCATTCATCTTCCAGCAGTTCTCTGCAGGTGGGTGAGTCACTTTGCAGTTAGACTACTGCTCTATCAAAGTCACGATTGTCTACACTGATGCGCAGTGGCTGTCCAGGGTTTGGGGCGGAGGCCTTTTACAGCAAGTACTAACCTGGGCTGACCCTGCTTAGCTTCCATGATCTGATGACACCAGGCTAGCCTGGGCCATCTAGGCCAGAGCATAGCATCTGCTACTGTCTTTTGACTGGAGATATCAGGGACTGAACGTGGGACCTTCTGCATGCCGAGCAGGTGTTCTTCCACGGAGCTTCAGCCCCATCTAAGTTGGATCTTGTCTCTGAAAGCTCATGCCGCAATAAACTTGGTAGACATTATTGTCTATCATGTGGATAGGAGAGAGTTACTAAAAGAATGCCTATGTGGCCGGTTGGGCAGGAGCTCCCTAGCTAGGCTGTCTTCCAGGCACTTGATGCCAGCTCGATCTCCCACGAAGCAAGTGATGATGGTGAGAGGGTGAATGAGCAGTCATGACAGCCAGCTTGCTTGGAGGGCTTCCCAGCTAATATCATACTTCCGTTGTAGTCCTAAGGAAAGCGACATAAGCTGCTTTGGGCCCTCTGGTGTGGAGCAAGGCAGAGTATACATGAAGTAAATAAACATAGCTGAAGATGGGGTGCAGTGGGGTGAGAAGGAGAGAAGGAAGGAGGAACAGGAGAGAGGCAATGGAGGATAGTGAAAGAAAGGGGGAAATAGTGGGGGAAGGGAAAACAAGTAGTTGCTGCAGGTCCCTGACTTGGTTAATATATCCAGTTCTCAACATGGCAAAATCCGTGGATACTGAAATCCAAAACTGAAGCCATGTACAGATGGGACAGATATTTCTATAAACCTGAGAAAGACTGGAAATTTCAAAAGGAAGGGGAGTTTAATCCGCCTCCCCCAATAAGGTGGCACCCTTAGCTTTAAGAGGCAAATGCCCTCCGTGGCTGTTGCTAGGGAACCACAACTGTCTTGGCAGGGGTGGGGGCAGGGCCCATCCCAAGGTTGTTTTGGCCCTTGAGGGAAGACTCATTGGTGCCAGGCCAGGTGTGCACTGCTGGCAAATTGATACCATGTGACTTGCGTGACTCACCCAGGTCTAGCTCCTGGCTGTTTTTTAACAGCAGCCACCCCACAAAAGCCAATGTGGTGAAGTGGTTAGAGTTCGACACAAGGATCTAAGAGACCCAGGTCTGAATCCCCAATCTGCCATGGAAGCTCACTGAGTGACCTTGGGCCAGTCATACACTCTCAGTGTAAAGTACCTCACAGAGTTGTGAGGATAAAATGATGCAGAGGAGCAGGGGTTGTTTGGGGCCGGAGCACGCTAGAGCGCCGCTCCGGGAGCCCAGGAGCGGGAACAAATGGCAGTGGCGGCAAGCCCCACCCCCAGCTCCCAGCTCCCCACCCCCAAACTCCTTCGCTCTAGAGTCGCACCATTGTATTCTATGGTACCGCCACTGTGGCTCGACTCTCTTCGCTTCCCTCCCCCTGCCCGCCTTCCCCCCTTTTTGCTTCCCCTTCTGACATCACTTCCGGTGGCATATGCTAATGAGCTATTATGCTAATAGCTTATTATGTATGCTAATAAGCTATTATTATAATATATTATTATAATATTATAATAAGCTGCGGTGGCTCAAGTGGTTAAGACGCTGAACTGCAGGCTGTGGAACGTCAGTAGTTCAGCAGTTCGAGACCCGGGTGCCGCATGATGGAAGAAGAAGAAGAAGAGATTGGATTTATACCCCGCCCTTCACTACCCAAAGGTGTCTCAGAGCGGTTTACAAACTCCTTTCCCTTCCCCTCCC
>NW_015177107.1:70480-104255 GCF_001447785.1 Gekko japonicus | reverse complement strand
TGGCTCTTCGGCTTTGAAACGGAGATGAGCACCGCAACCCTAGAGTCGGATTCGACTGGCTTTCGAGCAAGGGAAACCTTTACCTTTACCTTTTAATAAGCTCCTGCAGCTCTTTTTCTATGAAATTACCCCTTCAGAGGAGAATTATGTAAGCTACTTTGAGTCCTCCACTGTGGAGAAAGGCAGGTGTAAATGAAGTAAATAATTTTGCTGAATATGGGGGCAGATAAAAGATTGGTTGGTGGGTAGGTGAGGAGGAGTCAGGGAAGGGGGAGAGGGTATGGGGTCTTTCAGGGAAAGGAAAGAGGAAATAGTGGGGGCCCCCCCCAGAAAATAAGATGCCCTCTGCAAGTCTCTGTGGATCCCCACCTTGCATGTTTTCTAAATAAATTAATTGGGCCCACCGAGTATAACGGTGCTAGTAATATACACTTGGATAGGCAACTGGCAAAAGGTCTACCTTCCTGTTCTACTAAGAAAAAATTAGAATTGGACTGAGAACTTAAACATAATGCTACAAGTGAAGGTCCTCTCATTAAAATAAAAATCCCTGCAAGTAAACCTAGTGCACCAGGGAGGAGAACCTTAGCTGAACTTGCACCCTGTAATTTTTCGTCTTGTTCTTCACTAAATAAAGTACTCTTGCTGAAATCGCTCTTCGTTCTGAGTACTTTTCACTTTCTAAATAAATTAATTGGGTCCACCGAGTATAACGGTGCTAGTAATATACACTTGGATAGGCAACTGGCAAAAGGTCTACCTTCCTGTTCTACTAAGAAAAAATTAGAATTGGACTGAGAACTTAAACATAATGCTACAAGTGAAGGTCCTCTCATTAAAATAAAAATCCCTGCAAGTAAACCTAGTGCACCAGGGAGGAGAACCTTAGCTGAACTTGCACCCTGTAATTTGCTAAATTTTCTACATGCATGCAGGGTGTTTTGTTGTTGTTGCTCAGGGGAGCATACAGAAATGTGATTCTCCCCCCCCCCCCCCCAGCTGCATTTGAAGTGGCACAATCCATTTTAGCCCCTCAGGCTTTAACACCTAAATCCAAAGGGCCTGAAAAGAATGGGAGAAGAGGGAACATCTGGGTGTGGCAGGGAGTGAACTATTTGGTTCTTCGTGACAAAAGTCCTGGCATAAACTGAAGGCCCTGGCAGCTCTAGTAACACCAAAGGCTGCATTAGGTTTCCAGTCGCTTTCTTTCTAAACTTCACCATGTCATAGCTAGCTTGATGGACTTCTCTATTTTACTGCAAAAACTGAAAATGTTTCAAGGAGAAGATAAGTTTCCCATCTGTGAATGAATCATTTTTTTATCCCTTCCAAGATCATGAATGGAATTGTATCTGCCATTCTTTTTGAAAACAAAACAAAACTGTTTATAAGAATAGCACCGCTTTTCCAAATAAAAAGAAGGGAGGGGAACTTCTTGCTATTTCTGAGTACCATTCAGGCATCTCTGAGAAGCCCAGGCTGCCTGTTTCATTTCATTGGACTTGAGTAAGGGAGTTTGATAGATCAGAATGTCAGATAAGAGCTTTCTTTCTGGACAGGAAGGGGCTGTTTTCCTGATGGCTTTGGCAGTGGCCTCCATTTAGCTGCTTCTGGAGTGGATAATGGCTTGTGGAAAGCAGGGAGGGCTCTCATTTTAAACAATACCCATGGAAATAGCTTTCAGGTTTTGCATCAGCCCTGTTTGGGAGCAAAGAGCTAAGCAATTGTGGTTCCTTGTCGAAAGCTATTTGATGAGAGATGCAGTTTTCCAAACATGGCCTAGTTCTAAAACCCTGCAACAACAGAAAGCAGAGAATATAAACTAGATGGCTTTCCCCAGCCCTGCTGCTTGAGTTCTCTTTACCTGGGAGATGCCAGAGATTAAATCTGGGGCACCATCTATGCAAAAAAAACCCAAAACAAAACATGTACTTTTAACTGCTGAGATGTGGTCCCTTTTTCTTGGTATGGAATTAAACATGATCACATCACCAGCTATGCCAACACTATATTACAAACCTGGATGTTAAACCTGCATGGAGGGTTTCCATTTGTCCATTTATGGTGGGAGACCTCCAGGTGAGTTGCAGCTTCTCCCGGCCTGTGCTTAGCAGGTGGAATCAGCAGGTGGAAACTGGGGCCAAGGGGGGGGGGGGCATGATAATCCTGGGGAGAAAGATTAAAAAGAAAAGCAATAATAATTATAATAATAAGAGTTGGGTTTTATACGCTGTGTTTCTCTACCTCAAGAAGTCTCAAAGCGGCTTATAATCTTCCTTTCCCTTCCTCTCCCCACAACAGGCACCTTGTGATGTAGGTGGGGTTGAGAGAGTCGTGAGTGGCCTAAAGTCTCCCAGCAAGTTTCCTGTGGAGGATTGGGGAATAAAGCCCAGTTCTCCACAGTAGAGTCCGCCAGTCTTAACCACTACACCACGCTGGCTCTCAGAATTATGAAAAGAAGAAATATGGGGAGAGGGATCTAGGAGAAAGGGAGGTGCCCCCCACAGGTCTTTCAGGTTACCTACCATTTAATTGAGTCAGCACCGTACAACTGGGCCTTAGTTTTCCTGGGTAGAGACTGCTGGAGGAAGGAAGGAGGGGAAGGCGAAGACAAGGGGACAGATAATGAGGCAGCCTTATGACTATACTCTGCTCCAGTCAGGCAATGCCATAAACGTATTAAGTAATTGATGCCAGTTGGCCATGAGACTTCCTGGGGGAAGAGACAAGAATTTGCTCTGAATTTGGTATTCAGAGCAAGATTGACGTCTGGGTTTTGCTTTTAGCCATCAGGAGATCCACTTAAAGTTCTGGCTTCCTGTTTCTCCCACTGA
This sequence comes from Gekko japonicus, assembly GCF_001447785.1. Lineage (NCBI taxonomy): Eukaryota > Metazoa > Chordata > Lepidosauria > Squamata > Gekkonidae > Gekko > Gekko japonicus. Next base: position 101,421 of record NW_015177107.1, on the reverse strand, counting down.
CCTTGGATACTGGTATTGGAATGCCTGATGAGCATTCAGCGTAGTTTTGGCAGTCGATCAAATAGCAGTCCTTCCCACCTGCATCTTTGGGTATGAATTAAAAGAGTTCGTTAGGCTCTTGAAGGAAATTTGGCTTCTCTCCCCCTCCCCGCCCCCCATTTCACTTTAGCATGGCACCTGAATCCCGAATAGTATAGCACGGACAATGTTAGCTATATTATTTCCTGTCTGTATGAATCTATCATTTCCTCTCGTGTGTGGTGTTCAGGAGACCAAAAAGAATGAACATTATACAAGTCATTGACTTTGAGGCATGGATCTTGTTGGTTTAAGACTTTCATTGCAGAAAGCTGTATGCCTGTGGACTGCTCTTTGCTAAAACATCTGGGGGGGGGAGCCTTTTGTTTTTAAAAGGTTTTCATTTTCCTTGCAGTATTTCCCTGCTGTGGCTGAAGCGTGATGGCTGTAAACGGGCCGAACATCTGTTTCTGGGTTCAAAATTTGCTGAAAGCTTGAATTTTGACAACCGAATTGGGAGGACAAAACATTTTCACACCCTGCCTTTATTAAAAGAGTCCTAATCTGTAGGCGGGAGTCCATTCTTGTTTCTGTGTATGGTCTCCATGCCCACGCTACGCCACGAGAAACTGCACACACGATTGTGTATTAGTGGAGAGAAGCAGATGGTGTGGGTGACAGCCATGTGCAATTTAGTGTAGAATTCTTCTCATTTTAGAATCCTACCAGAAGGCCGCCACTAGCCTAGACGTCTTCGGCACTGCTTATCTTGTCAGTAAATATTTAATAACATAGTTTCTTGCTAGCACAACCCACATAATTTCTGTTTTCCAAATGAAGCCTATTTTCCTTGGTGTTGGGAGTGTGTGGGAAGTGAAGAGATGCTTTGGGGCCTGGAGAGCTGGTTCACAGCACTTTGCCAACTGTTCTAGCAGCTGAGCAAGGTTTCCAGCCTCCCACCCAACTCATCCGTCCCAGACTTTTTGGAAAGAGCTGATTTGTGAATTCAGAGCAGCATAAATCATTTGATTACAACTCTTTGGGGTCTGTTTGTTAAAGTCAGCTGCTTATACATAGGGTTATTCGTAGGGCTGACCACATTATATAAGGGGAAAGGGACTGCGGATTATACCATTCTACATGGGATGTATTATTAATTTGCTGCATGTATTAACTTGTTGTTTTGTTCTTTTTACTGATGTAACAGTATTTTTCTCACCCTCTGTCTCATGTCTGATATGTTTATTCAGATTTCAGTAGTCCTAGTACATTGTTCATTCAGTGTCTCTACGTATTGATTGTATTGACCCTACACTGTACATATGAGTATGGACTATTCTTGATTTAGAGTTTGTAATCCCCTTTGAGTCTCAGTGAGAAATGTGGACTATAAATATCGTGATTAAATGGGAGGGGCCATAGCTCAGTGATGGGGGCATCCGCTTTGCATATAGGAAGTCCCAGGTTTAATTCCTGGAATCTCCAGTTAACAGGATTAGGTAGTAGATGCTGTGAAAGACTACAGCCCAAGATGCTGGAAAGCCTCTCCTGGTAGTGTCGGCAATACATACCTTTATAGACCAATTTAATTAATTCATGATGGGGGTGCATGTGTGTGTCAGAAAGCCACTCTCAGATCAGCTAGCCTCTGATCTCTAACTTTGCTATGTCTAAGCCAGGTGCAGTGATGGGGGAGGGGGGAATCAGAGGGCCTGTGTCTCAACAAGGCTTAAATGCAGCCAAGTTAAGGATCTCCAACTTAGCTACACCCCAGCTACCCTGAGATGCAGCACTTTTGGGTGATGAGGATGGATTAGAAGCAGACTCTGAGCTGATCCGCTGATCAGCTGGGAGTCAGTTTGTGGCACCCGCTCCCCAAAATTTGGAATGTCCCATCAGCAGGCTGGTAGGCAGCAAAGTTTCCAGGGCTGGGAGATTAGAAGCCCATTCTCAGCTGATGGGCTGACTCATTGCTGTCTCATAGCAAGGCTGCAACCTAGCAAAAATTCCCAGGAGGGAGGCTAGCAGCTGTCTCCCAGCTGATCCCCTGACCGTCTGCGAATTGGCTTCTGAACAACCCTGTCCAGCATCTGTTCACATTGTTCAGCCTGAGCTGAACTTCACTGTGAAGTTCATAGTTGGGAGTGCTTTGTAAGAGCCTGCTGGAAGCATCTGTTTGGAAACAACTGCCTCGGTCTTAAGAGAATGCTCAGCTTGGGATCTCTTAACATTTTGTTGTACTTCCAACATCTTGTGATTTAGACCCAGCCCCCTCCCTCAGCAGCCACTCTGTTGTGATGCCCACCTTGTGTTCTCAAAACTGCCTACAGATTTGACAAGTTTAGGGACCCCCGCCCTTTCCTTGTCTGCTGATATTTCCCCTGGAAATCCACCCAAGCCATTTTAGTCCTCCTCCTCCTCCTCACTCACGCACTCAGCGGGTTTTGAGATGTGGAATTACCCTAATTTTGGAGAGGGGGGGTATTTGTAAAGCAGAAGTGCTGGGTTTGAGAACACATAATGTCAAGGTATATGTAGCTCTGCCCTTTTGTATTTGCTCTAAGACCGATTCCCTAATGTGCTGCTGGTCCCTTTGGGATGGCTGATAGTCATTAACTGAGGGAGGTTTTGGAGAGGATGAGGTATTTGAGGACTGCATCAGACAGACGTCCTCTGGAACAGATAATAGAGAAAACATGGTTCCTTTTGGGTTTCATTTCATCAAAATTGGTGGAGATCTTTGCAGGATGAGGTTCCTATTGGCGGCTTTCTGAGATTGTCCAGGAAGAGGGATTTCATTAATGCTTGTTTTCCCTTCAGTAACATGGACCTGTTGAGTTCTGGCCCTTTGTCTTGGTAGTTGGGATCAGTGCTCCCTCTAAGCTGTGGAGTCTTGTGAGCAAAAATTCTACTTTGTGAGCTACTGGCATTAAAGTTTTTTGGTTTTTTTGACCCCACTGGGATATGCAATAGGGAGTAAGTATTGTAGTCATTTATGTATCCTGTGAGATGTGCATTTTTGCCTAAACTGTTTTAACTGTTGACTTTTACTGCACTTGTGCCTTAATTGTTTTAACTTCTTGTATTTTTACTGCACTTTTGTGCCTGTGTAAGCTGCCCTGAGCCCGCTTGCGAGGAGGGTGGGGTATAAATAAAATAATTAAATAAATAAATAAATAAAGTTGTAAGTGAGCGATCTGGCTACTGCATAAATGAGTTTGCTCTGGAGCCATCCTTCCTGAGCTAAGACAAAAAATGTGTGAGCTGGGGACTAAAAAACCGTGAGCTAGCTCACACTAACTCAGCTTAGAGGGAACACTGGTTGGGATCTGCAGTGTTCAAGTGGCACATGGGAGATGTTCCAGGGCAAACCAATCACCCTCCCCCCATATGTATGTACCTTAGCACATTCCAAGAAACCTGCAATCTGGGCTACATAACTAAGCCCTGCTCTGAAATGGCTGCACATCTGGACTGCAGTAATCTGGAGCACTAAAAATAGCCTTGCCTAAAAATGCTGACCACCTGGGCATAACCTGTGTGCCTGGCTACAATGCTAGTTTGTTTCAAAATACCTTACACAGAAGAATTTGTCTAATTTGATTTTAAATGCTGGAAAGCTTAAAGACGCAGAATAAAATTTGGGGGAGAGAATCTTTTCCAGACGGCACAGGGTACAGGAAATTACCACTGGTGCAGTCTGTGTGTGTGTGTGTGGGGGGGGTTACTAATAAAGCCTCCTCTCTGGAACTCATGAGTATGTTTTCTAGGAAAGGAAGGGAGAAGATTAAATCCCATGAAGTCATATTTCACAGTTGGTGCATCTGGCATTGTAAGAATGGAAGAAGCTGCCTATGAGTGGCTGAGGGCTTCTAACTTCGGTCTGCTTTATTTGATCAGCTGATAGAATCAGAGTTGGAAGGGACCTCCAGGGTCATCTAGTCCAACCCCCTGCACAAGGCAGGGAATTCACAAATACCTCCCCCTCCACACCCATAGTGACCCCTGTTCCATGCCCAGAAGATGACAAGAAAACCTCCAGGATCCCCAGCTAAACTGGCTTGGAGAAAAATTGCTTCCTGACGCCAAAGTGGTGAACAGCATTTCCCTGGGCGTGTAAGAAAGAGCCAGGAGAACTAAGCATTGATCCAACCCTTCCTGCCCTCCCTCCCATGATCTGCCTAAGTCATAGAATCAGCATTGCTGTCAGATGGCCATCTAGCCACTGTTTGAAAACCTCCAAACGGTGGAATGCTTGGCATGAGGAGGAAATCTCGCCCCCCCATTCTGTCCAGACACCTTTCTGTGCAAGTATTGCTATATAATATATACATTTCTCATAAGCTTTTCTCCTGTGTTTTATCCAGTCGTTCACCCTCAGGGCATTTGCAAAAGAAAAGGATTTGTGCATCGTGTTGATGAATGGAATCGAGGGGAGAAAAACATACAGTTTGCTCTGTGTGTAGCGCATTTTCTGACCTTGCGTGAAAAAGGTCCCTTTTTTTGGCTGTCTTGTCTTTGTGAACTGTTAGCTGTGAAGAATCTCTGGCTTTAATGTACATTTTGCAGGGAGCCGAAGGAAGAGCAGGTCCGTAGCAAGTCGTAGAGTGTGTATAAAAGGATCACTATTGGAGAGCATTGCCGTCAGTTGGGAATTTATTCAGAAATGTGGAGCCTTGGCTGCAGTCCCTGTGAAATTAGCGAGAGCTTAAACAGCTTTGAAAGTAAGACCACAAATGAAATCAAATACTGGATTTACTGAAATGTTAACCATAGTTCCTACAGACAGAAACTGGCAATAGCTGTTTTTAAAATGCTGTGCAGTTGTTGTTCAGTCGCACAGTCGAGTCCGACTCTTTACGACCCCATGGACCAGATCACGCCAGGCCTTCCGGTCTTCCGCTGTCCTCTGAAGTTTGCTCAACTTCATGTTCGTTGCGTCTATGACACTGTCTAACCATTTCATCCTTTGCCGTCCCCCTCTTCTTTGACCTTCAATCTTTCCCAGCATCAGGGTCTTCTCCAGTGAGTGCTCCCTTCTCATTTGGTAGCCAAAGTATTTGAGCTTCAGTTTCATTATCTGGCCTTCCAGGGAACAGTCAGGGTTGATTTCTTTTAGGATTGACTGATTTGATCTTCTTGCAGTCCAAGGGACTCTCAAGAGTCTTCTCCAGCACCATAGTTCAAAAGGATCTATTCTTCGGCGCTCGGCCTTCCTTATAGTCCAGCTCTCGCAGCCATACATGACTACTGGGAATACCATTGCTTTGACCATGCGGACTTTTGTTGGCAGGGTGATGTCTCTACTTTTTATCATGCTGTTTAGGTTCGCCATCGCTTTCCTCCCAAGGAGCAGGCGTCTTTTAATTTCATGGCTGCAGTCACAGTCTGCGGTGATCTGGGATCCCAGGAACGTGAAGTCTGTCACTACTTCCACGACTTCCCCTTCTATTTGCCAAGGAGTGATGGGGCCGGATGCCATGATCTTAGTTTTTTTGATGTTGAGCTTCAAGCCCACTTTTGCGCTCTCCTCTTTTACTCTGAGCAAGAGGCTCTTTAGATCCTTTTCACTTTCAGCCATTAGAGTGGTATCATCTGCATATCTGAGGTTGTTGATCTTTTCCCCAGCAATCTTAATTCCCGCTTGTGATTCATCCAGGCCAGCATTTCGCATGATGTACTCTGCATATATATTAAATAAGCAAGGTGACAGTATACATCCTTGTCGTACTCCTTTTCCTATGCTGAACCAATCAGTTGTTCCGTATCCGGTTCTAACTGTCGCTTCTTGGCCCTTATACAGGTTTCTCAAGAGACATGTGAGGTGGTCTGGTACTCCCATCTCTTTAAGGACCTGCCATAGTTTGTTGTGATCCACACAGTCAAAGGCTTTAGCATAGTCAATGAAGCAGAAGTAGATATTTTTCTGGTACTCTCTTGCTTTCTCCATAATCCAGCGAATGTTGGCAATATGATCTCTCGTTCCTCTACCTCTTCGAAACCCAGCTTGTACTTCTGGTAGTTCTCTATCCACGTACTGTTGAAGCCTAGCTTGTAGGATCTTGAGCATGACCTTGCTAGCGTGTGATATGAGTGCAATTGTGCGATAGTTTGAACATTCCTTGGCATTGCCCTTCTTTGGGATTGGAATGTATACTGACCTTTTCCAATCCTGTGGCCACTGTTGCGTTTTCCAAATTTGCTGGCAAATTGAGTGCAGCACTTTAACAGCATCATCTTCTAAGACTTTGAATAGCTCAGCTGGAATACCATCACCTCCACTAGCTTTGTTGTTAGTAATGCTTTCTAAGGCCCATTTAACTTCACATTCCAGGATGTCTGGCTCAAGGTCAGTGATTATACCGTCGTGTTTGTCAAGGACATTGAGGTCTTTCTTGTATAGTTCTTCTGTGTATTCTTGCCATCTTTTCCTAATCTCTTCTGCTTCTGTTAGGTCCCTACCGTTTTTGTCCTTTATCATGGCCAGCTTTGCATGGAACGCTCCCTTGATTTCTCCAATTTTCTTGAAGAGATCTCTAGTCCTTCCCATTCTATTGTTTTCTTCTATTACTTTGCACTGTTCATTCAGGAAGGCCTCCTTATCTCTCCTTGCTGTTCTCTGGAAATCTGCGTTCAGTTGGGTAAATCTTTCCTTTTCGCCTTTGCCTTTCGCTTTCCTTCTTTCCTCTGCTATTTGTAAAGCCTCATCAGAAAGCCATTTTGCTTTCTTGCATTTCTTTTTCTTTGGTATGGTGGTGATTGCTGCCTCCTGTACGATGTCACGAACCTCTGTCCATAGTTCTTCAGGCACTCTATCTATCAAATCCAGACCCTTGAATCTATTCTTCACCTCTACTGTATATTCATCAGGGATGCGATCTAGGTCAAACCTGAATGGCCTCGTGGTTTTCCCAATTTTCTTCAGTTTAAGTCTGAATTTTGCAATGAGTAGCTCATGATCTGAACCACAGTCAGCTCCAGGTCTTGTTTTTACTGACTGGATAGAGCTTCTCCATCTTTGACTGCAAATTATATAGTCAATCTGATTTCGGTGTTGCCCATCTGGTGATGTCCATGTGTAGAGTCGCCTCTTAGGTTGTTGGAAAAGGGTGTTCGCTATGACCAGTGTGTTCTCTTGACAAAACTCTGTTAACCTTTGCCCTGCTTCATTTTGCTTTCCAAGGCCAAACTTGTCTGTTATTCCGGTTACCTTTTGACTTCCTACTTTAGCATTCCAGTCCCCTATGATGATGAGGACATCATTTTTTGGTGTTAGTTCTATGAGGTGTTGTAGGTCTTCATAGAACCGGTCCACTTCAGCCTCTTCTGCATCAGTGGTTGGGGCATAGACTTGGATTACTGTGATGTTGAATGGTTTGCCTTGGAATCGGACAGAAATCATTCTGTCATTTTTGAGATTGTATCCCAGTACTGCCTTTTGCACTCTCTTGTTGACTATAAAGGCCACACCATTTTTTCTACGAGATTCCTGGCCACAGTAGTAGATATAATGGTCTTCTGAGTTAAATTCGCCCATTCCTGTCCACTTTAGTTCACTGATTCCTAGGATATCGATGTTCAGTCTTGCCATCTCATTTTTGACCACGTCAAGCTTACCTTGACTGGAGTGGGTTGCCATTTCATTCTCCTGGGGATCACGCTTGGTCTGAGTTCACTGCTGTGGCCTGTCCGTCTTGGGTGGCCCTCCACGGCATAGCCCACAGCCTCATCGAACCACGCAAGCCCCCTCGCCATGACAAGGCAGTGATCCATGAGGGGGCAGTGATCCATGAGGGGGTGCAGTAGGCATGCTGAAATCTCAGTGCAGTCAGAAAGATATAAAGCTGCCAACCTTTGCAAACTTAATTGGGAGTTAGTCCCATTGAATTCAGCTGGGCTTGCTTTGGGTAATGGGTGGTCGCATGTGGCTAGTTTGGTTTACGTTTAGCTTGTGTATTGTAAGAGATGTGGGATTTCTGTCCAGAGAGGGACAAGGCCTCTGTTCAGGCAGTATGTGTGTGTAGCATGTTCCTTCCCTGCTCACCTGCAGAGCTGAGATTGAAGACTTCCCGGTTCAGTCTAACCTTGGTTTGGCGTGAGATCTGAATTTCGGTGCATCGGCAGATTGGTATTTGTTTCTTGCCCACTAATGTTTGTAGGTGTCAGCCCAGTTTTAAAATTGCCCAAACCCAGCCTAAATGAGTGGGCTTTACACAGCCTCCTGAACCTCGTAAAGAAGGTATAACGTCATACTGGTTCAGGAAGCTTGTTCTGTCCCCATTGGGTCTGCTCTGGAAAAGGCCTCTAGGTGACACAGTTTCTTTGAGTGTCAGTACTCCGAGAAGAGCCCCCTCCCCGCAAGTTAAGTCTCCTGCTTATTGCTGGGGGAACCTGGCAACCCTACCCTGAGCGTTAATCAAGGGGTGTTTTATCTCTTCATCATAAGAGTTGCGAGGATAAAATGAAGGAGAAGAGAACAGTGTGTGCGACCCTGATTTCCTGGTAGGAAGGGTAGGATAAAGCTGTACTCAATAATACCCTCTGACAGAGGTTCCTACCAGTAAAAACATTTTTGCAGGCCGCAGCCTGTCAATTTCTGTTGTCTGATTGCACCTCAGATTCCTCTCAGGCCTCTCTTTGTTTATATGAATTGGGCCTCTTGGTTTTTCTTTCTAACGAAGACAAGCTGTCTGGTCTTCTGAGGAGTTTGTTTTGATTTGCTGCAACTCCCATCTGGTACCGGCAACTTTTAACATTGTTGTAAACTTGCAGGGTCTTGAGTTTTATTGGGCCACCTACCCTGCTGTCTTCAGCTATAAAAAGGGTCTTGGTGCAGCAATGATGTCATGCGCTTATTGTAATGTACTCTCCTTTTCAGGAAATCGTAGCTGCCAGATTATCTGTCTTGGCCTCCGTTTTGAACTATGTGAGAGAAATCCTTGCTTTATTAAGCATTTTCTGCGCTCACTGTTTGTTGTGATTGTGCCCCCCCCCCCAGGCTTTTTAGAAAAGGAAGTGACCAAGTTATTAACATGCTGACATGTGAGGAAGCTGGAATGGACGCAAGCTAAAAATCCCCCCTATAAACGTTTGTTTTTCTTTCCCATTCCTTAATTTAAGTAGAGCTGACTGCATTTCCCACCTTCCTTTTAAAGAAGTGCTGTCAGCGAAAGACACATTTTGGAAATATTTTATCCTGTAGTTATGGTGAACAGCTAAACATTTTCCAGCATCTATTCTTGAGGTGATAGAATGTTGAAGCCAGACAAGAACAAACATACCGAGGTCCAGCTCTGTGGTGTGAGAAGTGAATTCCAGCCTGCATTCTTGAGGAACTGGGGGCTGGGGGGGCTGAATTTCAGCAGGGAGAAGTATTGTTCTGCTGAGGAGGTGAGCGTATGATGCACATATTTATATTTGGCCTGACAGAGTGTGCTTGCACACGAAAGCTCACACCTTGAATAAAACTTTGTTGGTCTTAAAGGTGCCTCTGGACTCTTAACTTTCTTCTGTTGCTTCAGACCAACAAGGCTGCCCATAGAAGCTTCATCCTGCTTGTCAGTGACATGTGTCAAAGTTGCATGCCCTTCTTTCCTTTATGCCAGGGGAAAGCTCTAAGGCCAGGGTACAAACAGTCCCACTCACTTGAGTGGGTCCCAAGGCTTAGGGGCTTCTGTGCAAATATCTCTCCTCCTGTATGATCTGGCCTCTCTCTCCTCCTCTTGTTGATTGAAAGTACGTAATTTCACAAATGGGGATTTCACATGGAAGGCCTGGTTCATGTAATGTATTATTAGCATCATTGGAAGGAAGAGGTGTTCCACGATGAGAGGACATGAAGGAGGTGGTGGTGTGGGCTGTGTGTGTGTGTCTAAAGTGCCGTCAAGTCGCAGCTGATTTATGGCCGACGTGAGAGCAAGAGACAAACAAAGGTGGCTTTGCCATTGCCTGGCTCTGCACAGCAAACCAGGACTTCTTTGTGTTGGAATATACAAGGTCTGTAGTGAAGAAGATCAGAAGCAGTTTATAGGGGGCATCTGAAGGACTGCTAGTTAGCATAGCTAGATTAGGGATTTCTTAATCTAGTTGACTGGCTCCTTGGAGACTTGGCTCTTTGGAGACTTCCTGCTCCAACAGAGCCCTCCCCCTTTCATTCCTGTTTCTCACAGCAGTTAGTTAAGCCTCTCACCTTCTCCTCTGTTCTATCGGAGTTTACTCTCCTTTAATAAACTGAGTTAATTTCCTTAAACAGTTGGTGCTCTGCTCCTTTGCATATTTAAACTCTGCCAACTCTGTGGAGGTCTCCCATCCAAGTACTAACCAGGGTTAGACGCTGCTTAATTTACGAAATCTGATGAGATTGGGCTAGCCTCCAGGTCAGGGCGACTGGGGCTGTAGGCTTCCATATTTGCAAGGAGGAAAGTCAGTCTGCATAGGAGCCTTTGGGAGCAAAAGTGGCATCTGCCTGATGCATTCACTGGCGTTCCCAGAAACCCCAGGAGCAGTCTGATTGTTCCATTAGAGATTAAGAAATTATAGTTAGGGTTGAAATGTGACTAGTTCTGGTTCCTAAATGATAGCTACTGGTATTTATGGGGAGGTTGGTCCTGTTCTGTGTGTATCTCTGTGTGTGTGTGTTTGCATATGAAGGTGACTTTGGGGGAAGGGCTGTGTCTCATTGGAAGAGCCTCTGCTTTGCATTCGGAAGTCCCCAATTTCTATCACTGTCATCTCCAGTTATAAAGGACCAGAGAGTATGTGATATGAAACTGACCCAGAAGCTCCAACTGATCCAGAACGCAGTGGCGCGAGTTCTGACGGGAATGTCACGGACAGCACATATACATTCAGTGCTGTGCCAGATACACTGGCTCCCAGTGGAATACCAAGTCAAGTTTAAGGTTTTGGTACTGACTTTAGGGGTGTGCATTCGGCTATAGCAGAACTGAAAAATACCCCCAAAATAGACCTTGTCGGTATTTTTTGGGTATCACATAAGCCGAATACACAGTTCTGTATTCGGCTACCAGTATAGCTGAACCCAAAAAAGCCATAATTATCTGGCTTTTTGGGGGGTTCATTTTGCTATACGAAAAAGGTCTCATTAAACCTAACAGCCAGCTCAGCCGCCAGTCAGCTGTTGGGTTTAAATGCCTTTGTTTCCCTCCACGATGTCGGGGAGGGAAACAAAGGCATTGTAAACATGCCTAGGTTCTCTGCCTGCCCTTTTCCAACTACAGTCTGTCAGATAGAGAAGGGAAGGCAGAGAGCCAAGCTTTCCCTTGTCAATTTCACTTCCAGCTCACTGGCAGGGAGTGAAATTGACAGGGAAATCTGTAGGGTCTACCAGAGGGAAAGAAGGCATTCTAACATGCCTCTTTTCCCTCGGGTGGTGTAAACTGGACCCGAATATATTCGACAATACCGAATATAGCCCCAATCCGAATACCTTACTGCTATTTTACTGGGGAAATTCGGCATTTATGGATATTTTTTGGGTCTGATTTACCTGAACCTGAAAAATACTGGCTTCCCCCCCCCTTTGCTCACCCCTAATTGACTTACAAGGCCTTGAGCGGTCAGGGACCGAAGTATCTACAGGACCGTCTCCTGTGTTATGTCCTTGGGAGAGCGTTATGGATTTCAGATAACATCTTGCCAGTCTGAGTAGAAAAGAGTAGCCTTGGTGATTCAGTGTAAGGCAGCTTCATGTGTGTTCACTATGCCTTCTTCCACATGGAGAAGAAGAGATTGGATTTATATTCCACCCTTCACTAGGAGTCTCCGAGTGGCTTACAAACTCCTTTCCCTTCCCCTACCCACAACAGACACCCTTTGAGGTAGGTGGGGCTGAGAGAGCTCTTTCAAGAACTGCTTTGACAGAGCTATGGCTTGCCCAAGGTCATCCAGCAGCTGCAAGTGGAGAAGTGGGGAATCAAACTCAGTTCTCCCAGATTAGAGTCCGCGCACTTAACCACTACATCAAACTGGCTCTGTTTTTTCTCCACCATGGCTTTTCAAATTGTATTCTCTCTTTGACACTGACCTCTTATCATATGCTTTTTTCTCTGTTCTTTGCATATTCTTTCCCAAACTTGGATGGGTTCTGTCTTTCCAGAAAGAATGTAACCCAGTTACATTAGCGAACCATCTGGACAGGAAGGTGTGGATTTTGAAGGGTGCCACTGATACAAGTACCCTTTTCTTTCCATCAGTCCCTTGCATGCTCCATTTTCTCTGCTGTACCACTAGAGCACTTTATTTATTTATTTATTTATTTATTTGTATTTATACCCCGCCCTCCCCAGTGGGCTCAGGGCAGCTTACAGGGGCAAGGAAACCTTGCCATAATAAAAACATGGAACTTTGGGGAAGGGAGACTTCCCCCCCAGACTGATAATTGCCATTGGTCTATAGCACAATAGCATTCTAACAAAATAGCCCCATGAGCCTCTGAATTCCCAGCTTTCATTAAAAGTGTGTTTGTGTGTGTGTGTGTGGGGGTGAAGTAAGTATCTAGCCTTTTTTGTTGACATAGGGGGAAATTCCCCCATTGCCTTTTCCCCTATATTTCCACAATGAAATTAACTAGACATTTAATTTAAAAACAATAACCAGAAGCTGGGAATTAAGAAGAACTGGTGGCGGTTGAGCACTATAACATTGCTGTGCTATAGCACAATAGCAACTTTTTTTTTAAGCCTTCTGCTGCTTAGGGAATGACAATGCTGGGAAAACTGTGATGGATGCAGTTGCACATAAAACTGCCATGCGGATGTTCCATTGCCAGTACAAAATTCTTTGCAATCGTGGTGCTGATGACAGGGAAGAAGGGAATTCTCGCCATGTGGATTAGGGTTCCCAAGTACTTACCGCGATCCGGCAGGGGAAACATGCTCCCCGGCTGGACCATTCCTCCCTGTAACACAGCATGCTGTCGCCAGGAAGTGACACTGGGCGACGCTCTGGCAGTGGGGCTGAAAACTCAATGGTACCATCGAGTTTCGAGCCCCATTGCCAGAGCGTCACCCAGTGTCACTTCCTGGTGACGGCATGGTGCGGCACGTCTGTTGTCCCCGCAGGAATGATCCTGTGAAGACGTCTGTGTCCCCCGCCGAATCACGGTAAGAACTTGGGAAGCCTGATGTGGATGCAGCTTACAAACCTGCTGTTTAGTGAAACCAGAATAAGGAAAGTTGGCTTTGTTCTGGAACAGTTAGCTTTCTTCTTTTCAACTTTTAATGGGCTTTGTTGATAAAGAGGTTTTTTCCCCCAGGCGGCTCTTTCTGCCGGCCCATTGGGTAAGCAGACAAACAGGGGAGGTAGGTTAGGGCCTGCTCTCAGGTTAATTAAACTGGCCTGCACTTTCCCTCCAGGGACTTCACATCACAGCCAAGGTGAAATACCGAAGGCCACTTGGAGTTGGCTTTTTAAAGAGGAGAATTGTAGTCAGACCAAAATCAGTAAGGGCTCAGGAAACTCTGTGCCTTTGCAGCATTAGCCTCCTTTTTAGACTTGCTTGACATTTAACTTGGACACCGGGATCAGCTGCTGACATTTATGAATAAATAGATGTAAAGGGCTTGAGGTAATGCTGCATTTTTAAATTACATTTCTTGACATGACGTTCACAAGAATGTTTTAATTAGACAATGTGCTTTCTGGAATGCATCCAGACCTTCCGTGTTCTCTTTGATGGTTAAATTTTAATCCAGCCTCATGTGGGTTTTGTCTTTATACTTTTGCTAGTACAGAGGGCTTTTCTTCACATTATAAGGCCTGCTTGGTTGTTTTTTGTCTGCCACAAAAATGTAGATAAAAAAATCTGCTTTTGACTTTTTCCTCCTTTTCAAACTGGGAAATAGAGTAACCTCTCTCTTTAAAAAGATAGAAGATCTAAGTCCGCCTTGAACCACCGGGTCAGTTGGCTGGGTGTGATACCTGCAAATCACATCTCTACTTTTTGCCTCAGAATAGCACAGTCTGGCTGCCTTTTTATTTCAACTGTCCTGTGGATTTAAGTTCCCATTTAAATCCATTAAATCCAGTGGATTTAAATTTATGCTGCTGAATTTTAATCCCAGTTGATATGGACGTCTTCCTCTATTTCCTTGTCACCATGGAGAGCATTTCTTCACGTTTAAACATTATAAGGCCTGCTTGGTTGTTTTTTGTCTGCCACAAAAATGTAGATAAAAAAATCTGCTTTTGACTTTTTCCTCCTTTTCAAACTGGGAAATAGAGTAACCTCTCTCTTTAAAAAGATAGAAGATCTAAGTCCGCCTTGAACCACCGGGTCAGTTGGCTGGGTGTGATACCTGCAAATCACATCTCTACTTTTTGCCTCAGAATAGCACAGTCTGGCTGCCTTTTTATTTCAACTGTCCTGTGGATTTAAGTTCCCATTTAAGTCCATTAAGTCCAGTGGATTTAAATTTATGCTGCTGAACTTTAATCCCAGTTGATATGGACGTTTTCCTCTCTTTCCTTGTCACCATGGAGAGCTTTTCTTCACGTTTAAGTTGGAACAGAAACACAATTAAAAATAAGTCTTGCCTATGTATTTATTTATTCAAAAGACAATTTCTGTGCTGTCTTTTCCTTCAAACAGGGCTCCCTAGGTGGTGAATATCAAAGCATTAAGACAGTATTTAAAATAAAGTTTATATAAAACAAACTATTCAGTAAGAACATTTAGAGGTACATTAACACAACCAGTGAGGAGGGCCAATAACAGTAATGGGGAATATGTCAAACAAAACAAAAAGTCTTCACCTGCTGGTGTAAGACACTGACGGAGGGAGACAGAGGAATCTCCCTGCGGAGGGAGTTTCCATAGTTTTGGTGCCACGACCGAGAAGGCCCTTTCTTGGGTTGCTTCCCCTCTAGCCTCAGATAGTGGGGCACCTGAAGCAGGGCCTCTGAGGATCCTGCACTGAGGCAGCGTTAGGCTGGTCCTGCATTGAGCAGGGGGTTGGACTAGATGGCCTGTATGGCCCCTTCCAACTCTATGATTCTATGACTGGAGAGGATGTGTAGGTTCCTATGAGAGAAGGCTGTCTTTAAGTTATGCCAGCCCAAAGAAGAAGAGACTGGATTTATACCCTGCCCTTCACTACCCAGAGGAGTCTCAGAGCAGTTTACAATCCCTTTCCCTTCCCCTCCCTGCAACAGACACCCTGTGAGGTAGGTGGGGCTGAGAGAGCTCTGAGAGAACTGCCCTTGAGAGAATAGCTCTGAAAGAATTGTGACTGACCCAAGGCACACCAGCAGCTGCATGTGTAGGAGTGGGGAATCAAACCCAGTTCTCCCATACTAGAGTCTGCACTCCTAACCACTACACCAAACTGACACTGTATATGGCTTTAAAGGATAATACCAGTGCCTGGAATTGGGCCCAGAAGCAAATGGGGAAGCATATGTGATGGCCATGTTCCAAAATGCCAGTCTTCTGGAGTAGGGCTGCAAGAAAATTTCAGTGTAGGCAGGCAGAAAAATTATGTATACTTCTGTTTCTGTTCTTCCAAAGGGAACGGTAATCCAGATCCATAGAAATGTGAGCATACTGTTCACCTTCTGACAGCAGTAGCCTAACATTGCTTGGAACACATCTAGGTTAGATTATTGCAACAGCATTCTCTGTGTAGTTACCTTTCAAAAATGGCTCAAAGCTTCCGTTGGCAGGAAGATTTCTTGCTGGTATGAGCAGGGTTCCCTCTAAGCTGAGTTAGTGTGAGCTAGCTCACAGGTTTTTTTAGCCTCCGGCTCACACATTTTTGTCTTAGCTCAGGAAGGATGGCTCCAGAGCAAACCAATTTATGCAAGTAGCCAAATCGCTCACTCACAGCTAAAATGCCAGTAGCTCACAAAGTAGAATTTTTGCTCACAAGGCTCCACAGCTTAGAGGGGGCATTGGGTATGAGTTATAGGTAACTCAAGAGAGGGACCTTGCAGGGATTAAGAAGGGAAATTTCACCCCACCCCTTCCTTGTTCAGGTTCTTCTTGACCTTCTACCTGCTGGCCCTTTTCTTCTCTCCTCCACCCACTGTTTTGTCAGTACTTCAGTGAACCCATTGCAGAAAGTGGAAGTGTTCTTCCATTCAGAATAAAGAGAGCAAGCTTGTTCTCATTCTGATTTGGCTTGATTGGTGTTCTCACATAGCCAAAGCTGATTGGCTGCGTTGTGCCATGACATCATCACGATGGCTGTATGTTGCCTGATTGGAAGGATCGCATAGCCAGGATGACCAACTCTTGATTCAAATGGAACCAAAATGGCTGCTGAAAGGGGCAGCAAACAAAAGTGAAATAGTATTTAAAATATGTCTTTTAAATGTTTTGGGCTTTTCTTTTTTGCTTTTTTTTTTGCTTGGAAGGTGTTTGCCTGTGAAGTTTAGGCTCAGCTGTAGTTTGAGGGAGGCTAACATTGCGAACAAAACTTTTATAATATATATTCATTGTAATTTTCCATATATCTGTTGAGACAACTTATTAGAATTGTTTACTTGGAGTTGTAATATAGAAGCTGAAAATCAGGAAGTGAAAAGAATAGGCTGTGCGGGGAAGTTCCAGGCCACAGTGAAGTAGACATTTGACTTGTTCTGTTCTTGCCAATCAGGGGGTTCTTCCAGTTTCAAAGTGCTGGTCTGTGTATCAAGCTAACTGTTTGAAATAGGATGCCCATCTCCTTTTACCCCAGAGCCCATAAATTGCCTTCTATTACTATTTTGATAGATTTTTTTTTGACATTTCAGGTACCTGACTGCAAGTAACAAACAGAAGTTCTTGTATACCACCAGACCGTTTTTAAAGAGGGCTGCCTTGGTACTTACCTATGTAAGTATTAATTTTTGAAATCTATTTGTATTCACTTTCGAGGGTCCCCCCATGTTTCCTATTCCATTAGCAGTCTCCTTATAAGATCATCAAGAGTAAGCTAATATAGTCAGTATTTTACTCTCTGAATTCATAAAAATGACCATAGAATTGGTATGCTGAGCTGTTATGTCTCAAGAGGAGTTGCGAGGATTGTGTTGATGGCAAGGACACTGTTGTAGTCGATTGTCAGTTTCTGGTAACTGGAGGAATACCATCTCTAGAACTGGAAGTTATGAGATGTAACTAAGGCACCCCGGTCACCCAACCATTATCGCCAGATGTGGTCAGGTGAGGCTATACTTTAGATAGAGTGCATTTTCAGTTCTTGTATTGTGCAGAATTTGGAACTGAGCACAGAATTAAGTATCCTGACCACCTGAATGGTCTTTCCCCCCCTCCTTTTTCAAAAAAGCAACAACAACAAATTTCTAATCACTAAGAGGGCTTGACGATGTGGGACCAACAACTGATAAAGTCTCAGAAGTGGTCAAGTGACAGTGTAGAGCAGTAACTGCCTGGAAAGAATTCACTGTTGTATGTACTCCAATGTGGACAGGCAAGAGAGAACTCTAGAATCTAGAAAATCTTGGGCTAGATTTTCTCCCTCTCCCTTCTGTCTGTGAATGTTCAGTGAGGTCATCGTTAAACGCCTGCCACTGAATTTAGCCATGTGGAATCCTATGCGAGTTTAGGCCATTTTGGAAATGGCATGATGGAGTGCTGCATGATAATCCTCGATCTGTGGTGGACATGAATGACGAGTCTTCTTGAACTCACCTGTTCTTATCTCCTTGTGTGTGGCACGTGACCAGAGGTTTCCTTGTTTGGGAAGCCTTCAACCAAACCAAAGTTTGACATGATGTCTGAATGCAGATGCTGGACAAACTGGTGGTTGGTTCCACCTTACAAACTGGGAGTGTATCGTGAGATTCAGTTCAGTCCAATTTGTTCAGGCACCTGCATTTGGGGATTCTGACACATTGGAGCCTGATTCAACACTTCCTCAAACCGGGAAGCTTTCTGATGTGCTGTATGCACAATGGGGGAGAAGAGAGGGGAGCATGTCTATACGATAACAAGCCGCTTTCAGGTCCTTCACAGATAAGCACAGGTTTTCATAACGTGTGAATGTGGCTTAAGGCTCTATAGTGTCTTGGAGCATTACTTAGTCTGTATGTGACTGTCCTGGGATAATGCATGAATACTACCAAAGGTGAATACTTCTGGAGTGAGAAAAATGTAGTCAGAAGCTGTGCTCATACACAGGTCTGCAGCATGTTCTAACAAATTGTGCACCCCTCTGTGATGACCCCAACATCTCTTCTTCTTCTTCTTCCCCAAAGGTGATCTTACTTTTGTATTTTCGTCTCTGGATAATGGGAGGTTCCATGCCAGCGTTTTCAGAACAGGACAATCCAGCTTCATTCTCACCATATCTCCTTACAAGGTAGGTGCCTAGACCTGCTTCAGTTCACACAGTATTGGTAGATTTGAGCTGGTGGTACCGTGCCCTTTAGCGGGGATTTATGTATTTCAGACTTCAGCAGCTTACGCATCAGGCTCACGCCCTCCTGGCTTTCCACAAACTATACAAAACTGAACAAACTTAGAGTTCAGTGGCACCTCTAAGTCCAACAAAGGTTTATTCAAGGTATGTGATTTCGTGTGCAAGGCACACTTTTTCAAATATTTGAAAATATTTTGAAACATTTTTGGAAAATATTTTGAAAAATATATTTGAAATATTTTTCAAGTATTTGAAAAAGTACGCCTTGCAATAGGCCCAATCCAATGCCACACACTTTCTAAAAACACTTGGTGGGCAAAAGGACATCAGTGGGTGGCATGAGCACCACGTTCGGGACCCCTCCTTTAATATGTCATGTTAATGCTTATGCTTGGCTTCACCTGTGATTGGTTCCAGAGTTCTGCAAGTCAGATTCTATTGCATTGTCTGTTGGATCCTCCATCCTGTTGATTGTATTGACCTATTCTGTGTAATCTGCCTTGAACCCCATTGAGAAAGTTGGACTGTAAATAACACAAATAAACAACGAAAGGCAGATAAGAGACCAGAACAGGGAAAAAAAACTTAAGGCCTATGAACAGTAAATAATTAAAAAATAAAATTTAAAAGGAAGAAACAAAAAACATTAACAACACAGGCCGCCCAGAGAAGGCCCCCCCAAGCAGTTGGATCAATAGTGCAAAGGCAGGTAAAAAAAAAATCAATGGAAAGCCTGGGTAAAACAGTGTGTACTTTCTTTACATTGGAATTTTAAATTGGAAATTTCTGCCACCGGTGGAAGACCCGGGAGGGAGGAGGCGGGGCACGGCAAGATCAAAGGTTAGAGGATGATTTAAAAATAGCAAATAAAAAAAATCTTTAAATTGGAATTTTTTTTTAAATTGGAAGTTTGAAAGACTCAGAATTGGACGTAGGGTGGTAACAGAAGCACTTCAGGTGGAAAGATGCTGTTTCTCTCTTCTTGGAGAAGGGAAGCATACAGAGAAGGGCCTCTGAAGGATGCCCCCAGTTAGTTATATCAGGTCAACCTGCAACACCATCTTTGTTGCCAGTGTGACGCAGGGGTTACAGTGCAGGACTAAGATCTGGAGGACCCGGGTTTGTATCCCCCTTGTGCTATCGAAGCTTGCAGGTCCACCTTGGGCCCAGTTAAACACTCTTAAACTAACCTCCTTCGTAGAATTGTTGTGGGGATCAAATGGAGGAGAGAAGAATGATGTTAAGTGGCTTTGTGTCCCCGCTGGGGAGAAAGGAAGGGTATCAGTGAAGTAAATAAGTGGCATACATTCTACTGAAAGAGAAAACAGTAACAATGATCAAAAGCACTTTAGGGCCTTTGGAATGAGGCGGCCTCAAATCCAAGGAAACGTTCCAGGTAAATGTTGCCGAGAATATTCAGACTTCGTGCCTGTGTGCACCCTGCCAGTTTCAAACATGTTCTGCCATGTAGTCTCAGACTGGTGTGCTGACAGCTGTCTAACTCTGATTGCCACCGTTTGCCACTGTTTGGTTGTGGGTGTGCAGAAGGCAGGGAAATATGTTTTGATACCTTCATACAATTTGTGTGGGATGTCACAGTGGGATATTTAGAGTCCAGTGGCGCCTTTAAGACCGACAAAGGTTTATTCAAGGCATGAGGTTCCGTGTGCAAGGCACACTTTTTCAAATATATTGGAATGGTGGGTAAAGCTCAAACTTGTAGACAGGAACTTAACAGCAAATTAACATGTAACATAATGATGTTTAAGTTATGCAAAGTCAGAACTAAAGACCACCTGGATCTAACGCTGGAATATTGACAGTCAACAATTTTGGGCATTCACATCTAATGCATATAAGCGATGAAATTAAAAGACGCCTGCTCCTTGGGAGGAAAGCAATGGCGAACCTAAACAGCATGATAAAAAGTAGAGACATCACCCTGCCAACAAAAGTCCGCATGGTCAAAGCAATGGTATTCCCAGTAGTCATGTATGGCTGCGAGAGTTGGACTATAAGGAAGGCCGAGCGCAGAAGAATAGATTCTTTTGAACTATGGTGCTGGAGAAGACTCTTGAGAGTCCCTTGGACTGCAAAAAGATCAAATCAGTCAATCCTAAAAGAAATCAACCCTGACTGTTCCCTGGAAGGCCAGATAATGAAACTGAAGCTCAAATACTTTGGCCACCAAATGAGAAGGGAGCACTCCCTGGAGAAGACCCTGATGCTGGGAAAGACTGAAGGTCAAAGAAGATCGTCGCATAGTCGCAGACGAAGGAACTACCCCGGAGGGAGCTGCTGCCGAGCCGAGCCGAGACGCCCACCGCACGAAGTCAGAAGAGAGAAGAGCCGCTGGAAGAACAACTAACCAGTAGGGTGCCTGGTAGGCACTCACCTTCCCCCAATTACCGTGTGGCCCTAGTTAGGAATATCAATAAGCCATGTAAATCACTCTGAGCCTTCGGGATAGAGCGGTATAGAAATAGAAAATTAAATAAATAAAATAAAAAATAAATAAAGACGGGGACGGCAAAGGATGAGATGGTTAGACAGTGTCATCGATGCAACGAACATGAAGTTGAGCAAACTTCAGAGGATGGTGGAAGACAGGAAGGCCTGGCGTGATCTGGTCCATGGGGTCGCGAAGAGTCGGACTCGACTGTGCGACTGAACAACAATGAAAAATTCTAAATTCAGACAAATAGAAGTCTTTAATCATCAAGATGTGTTTGAAGTCCAGGACCTAAGTGTGTCTCATGTTCTATTTATCTGCCACGTTTGTAATCTGCTCTTCCTCCCAGGACCCCAGGCCCTCATATATGTTCTCCCCTCCTCCATCTTGTCTTCACAACAATCCTGCGAGGTTGATGAGCTGGGAGTGGCTGGTCTAGGTTCATGCCGTGAGACTGATGACTGAATAGGGATGTAATTTTAGGTCTCCCCCATTCTTATTCATTGCACTGGCTGTCTTTGGTTTTTATCCTGCCATTCTGCTTATCAAAACCTTCCTCTGGTGCTGAGAGTCTTCATTGCTGGCAGAAGAGCCACTTCCGGTAGGGGACGGCTGTCAAGACCGGAGGAAGGCCTCAGACTTTGCTGTGTATTTTCCTAATTCGCAATCTGCTATTTTTTGTTTCATATGCAGAATTATATCCACTAGAATATCTTGTATCCTCAAAACAACCCTGTGAGGTAGACTAGGCTAGATGCAGCTGGTCAGACGAGAAACTGTGGGGCAAACAGCTTTTTTGCAGTTAGGTCAGGGCACCAATTCTTACCCATAAAGCAGGAAGCATTTATTTCTCAATGCAGGAGGTACTATTGAACTTGTGTCCATAAAGCAAAACAACACCACTTTTTTTCACCGACTTGTGTTGCTTGCTGTAAATTGCTAAGCTGGGTGCTGGCAGTAATCCAAGATTCATTGCCAAGCGTACAAACCCTTGCAGCTTCCAAAAGCCTGCCGGCGTTGGAAAACAATCATCAGTACATCTAAAGGTTGGATAAATGCAGTGGCTGATCTTGTTAGACACTCTTGATGTATTCTCCCAAAGGAGGAGTGCTGCAAAGGAGGCTTTTACGGCACTATGGGGGGACCCTCCTTGAAAACGAGTAATTTTTGTTCTGAGGACCAAACTTCATGCGATATTGGGAAAACTGTAATCAGAACCTTTGTTATGTATAATTTAGCGGGGGGGGGGGAAATTCAGCTGCTGAAAAACAAGCCACTGGGGTGTGTGTGGGTGTGTGTTTCGATATGTATTGGGGCTGCAGTGCTGGGGAAGGAGTGGTTAACTCTTCCCGGTGCCATTTTCCTGATTTGTAATCTCCTCCTGACCTGCTTGTAAGCTCTGATAGGGGGGAAAAGACAGGTATAATATGGATTCCTGTCTTTTTCCCCACTGAAAGCAGCCGAAGGCAATCGTTTCTGGTACAGTAGAAAAGAGTAAGAGTCCAGTAGCACCTTAAAGACTAAGAAAATATGTCGAGTCACTGCTCACTCCGTCAGCTACAGCTAGAATGGGAGTCCCATCTGTCCTATTTATTGGAAAGCGGAGTGATTTCAGACGCCAAATGACATCTCTGTTTCTGATATGGAAAAGACTCGGGTGGAGCAGAGTCAAGTGCCCCTGCCCTAGTGTTAGGGTCCTGATCTGCATTGGGCCTCCCTACAGCTGTGTTTTTCAGATAAATTACACATCACAGATCTGATCCTGGGTCCACCAATGATTGGGAAAACCATCTTATCCTGCAGTGAGCGATGCAGCCAGCCCCACAGTTTCCATTTGCTTTCTCTTAAAGTCTTTTAACGGATGTCCTCATTCCTGAATGTTCCTTCCGTTGACCTGCAGAACAGAGTGGGTGCCCCTTAGTTTGAGCAAGCTGCTGCTTTGCCCTGTGAGCCTTTAATGCTCTTGGTAGGCATAGGCCTAATGCGTAGAAACCAAGGCATGGCTTATCCCTAAGGTTGTTGCAAGAAAAGGGGAAGAGAAACTGTCTTGTCGAGGCCTCCAGAAGGGAGAGCTGTCTGGAAGACAGATGAGCGACTCTTTGTCTCTCTGCAGATTAAACTGGAAGTCTCTGAGGGGGGGGGGATACAGTGTCCTTAGGGGATGGTGCAAGAGGGTGGAATGGGGAAGAACAGCATGGGGTTGCTTTTGAAGCCCATTAATTTTTTCTTTTAAAGCTCATGTGTCCCCCTCCCTCCCCACAATAATCAACAGGATTTTAACTCTTCCTGATGCTTTGGGGATGTTATTAATGCCCTTCATTAGAAGTAACCATTTTTCACTTCAGTATTTACAGCTGAAAGCTGTTTTAGCTGCGAGCTCTTTCCATCTTTTGCAGCGCTCTAAATCAAACGCGCCTGACAAGGCACTTCATAATAATGTTGTAAAACATATGTGGCTGCAATTATAACCAGGTGCCGTTATTTATGGGCGCCATATCTCTGTAGCATTGGCTTGTTTACTCCGTTTTCATTCCTGTCAGGGAGCCCATCCATGCGACAGACCTGTCCTGGCCTCTGTAGCGCTTGGCCCGCTTGTCTTTTTCTGTCAGCGAGATCATTCCAAAAAGATAACCACAATGGCTTCCTTTGTGTGTGTATGTGTGTGTGTGTATCTCATTGACTTTCAACTGGTGCATGCCAGCCACAGTTCCTCTCAAGTTAGCTTGGGTGTATAGGTGAGTGTGGGGTAAGGGAGTCATGTTGGAAGACTGGGAGCCCTATTTTCTTAGGGCCAAACTACATGTGAGTGTATTTAAAGAGTTGGGTCTGGCTTCCCGGCAGCCACACAGCAGCTGCAGCGGATGGATTCTTTTTTAAAAAGAGAGAGAGAGAGAGAGAGAGAGAGCACAAATGAGGTCAGACCATCACAGCCAGGGAAGAAGGGCTTTTGCCTTCCCCCCAAGCTGTTTTCTGAAGTGGAAACAGCACAGGGGGAGAGTTATTTCCCTATTTTTGCTGTTGCTGTTCCCTATTTTCCCTATTTTTGCTGTTGCACATGGAGTATTCTGTGCCCACCGAAAATTGGGAAACACCCCCCCCCCGTGCTGTTTCCATCTGGGGTCAGGCTGGGGAGGGGGTCAAGAGCCCTTCCTCCCACAGTGGCAGTATTCCAAGGTGTGTACAGTTCTGGTCACTGCACCTCAAAAAGGATATTTTAGCATTGGGAAAAGTGCAGAAAAGGGCAACTAGAATGATAAAATGGTTGGAACACTTTCCCTATGAACAAAGGTTAAAACGCTCGGGGCTCTTTAGCTTGGAGAAACGAAGTGATTAACACATGGAATTCACTGCCACAGGAGGTGGTGGCAGCTACAAGCATGGATGGTTTCAAGAGGGAATTGGATAAACATATGGAGCAGAGGACCATCAGTGGCTATTAGCCACAAGATATAGATAGGAACTCTCAGTCTGGGGCAAGTGATGCTCTGTATTCTTGGTGCTGGGGGTGGGGGGAAACAGTGGGAGGGCTTCTAGTGCCCTGGCCCCACTGGCCACTGTGAGATAGAGTGTTGGACTGGATGGGCCATTGGCCTGATCCAACATTGACTTCTCTTATGTTAAGCTTGTTTGGGTTTCCTTTTTTTTTATTTTTAAAGAAGCCATTCCTCACAGCTACGATGTGGCTGTAGGGAATCCAACTTGGATCTGGTAGTTTGGCATGAAGTGTCCAGTAGTTGAGGAAGGTGAAATATTTGAACACAATGCAACCCAGGCTCCAAAGGGAATAGTTAATCTGGACTAATTTTGTGGCATGTGAGGAAAATGTGGAAGGTGGTGGCCCAATGCATAAATAACCAGGGGTCTATCATAGCAGCAGAATCCCATCAGTGTTCAGGCTAGTGAGCAAGCCTGACCCAGAAGTTTTTTTTGTAGTGGCCAGGTATGGAGTGCTGTATGACCTCATTCTAGTATCTTCCTGTCAAGAGGCTGCCTTGAGAGTCTGGCTGGTCTCTCCGCGCTTTTCTCCTTTGGCCAGAGCCCAGTGGTGCTGAATCCCCACCCACCATTTCTCACAATCAGGACTGGCTGGAGGCCAAGTTCTGTTAGTGGGTTGCAACTCAAAACTTGGTTGTGATTTTTTTCCCACCTAAAATTTGTTTATTCTAATGGTGCTGCGATTAACTTTTGGAGAGAGTGAGAAGGAAAACGTGGCCAGCAAAAGGAAAAGAAAAAAGACGAGAAGGATAAATAAAAGGATAGATTTAACTACATGCAAGGATAGCCCAGAAATATTGTATGATAAATTGAAGGGGATTCCCATGTTGAGTACTTGGGCCCTGGGTCTGGATAGGTTAAAGGAACCAGCCTCCCCAATGTATATCAAGTATGCATTACATAAACCCTGTATATGTGACACATCCTTGTACTATGCATAGAGGGAGAGCTGGATTGAGCTTTGCTATCACCACCCTACTTATCACTAAGTATACGACACCCGCTTGCAGACATTTGCCTCATGCATATTATATATAGTTATTTGGAAAATGTATATGGTACATACCCCTCCAGAGGACTGTTTGAGGTGGCTTATAATTAAAACCATAAAACAAAATCTTTGAAACACAGCCATTCAAAACAAGCCAGTGTAAAAACAAGCCTAAAACAATATTGATAAAGCAGGCGCTCTGTATATGATCAGTAGTGCTGCTTTTCTAATGTTCCTTATCACAGGAATGGAGGTCAGGCGCTTACATGGTGAGAGCCAGTTTGGTATAGTGGTAAGGAGCGTGGACTCTAATCTGGGAGAACCAGGTTTGATTCCCCACGCCTCCAAATGCAGCTGCTGGTGTGACCTTGGGTCAGTCACAAGTTCTCTCAGAGCTGTTCTCTCAAGGACAGTTCTCGAGAGAGCTCTCTCAGCCCCACCTACCTCACAAGGTGTCTGTTGTGGGGAGGGGAAGGGAAAGGAGATTGTAAGCCGCTCTGGGACGCCTTCGAGTAGTGAAGGGCGGGATATAAATCCAATCTCCTCCTCTTCCTCCCCTTTCCCATGCCCCCATTGGATGAGCATCCAACAGGGCTGGGATGGCATGCTTAGTCATGGCAGGGGACTTGATCATGAAGACAGTCTCAATCCACCTCATTGTGATTTTTTTGCCACCTACCCACAGTGTTGTTCATACAGCGCTAGGATCTTTTTAGCTGAGTGGGATCATGTATTTCAATTGCCATGAGGATGTCATTAGTGCCTGCCCGCCTGCCTGCCTGGGGAGAGTCTGTTTTCATCAGGGGTAGCAATGTGCTTTGACTTCTGAATCAGTTTGTTCATGACAAGTAATGCTGTTGAAATTTAGTGGTTTTCTGTGCATTTTGGGGGGGATATTGTAAGCTGTACTGGCTCAGCATTGTGCGGAGAAAAATGGCTTAGAAATGCCCTAGATTAAACAAATAAGTAAAAGTGATCTCTGCATGCCAAATGATCCTCAGTGTGGAGAATCACAGCATGATGGCATTGATCCACACATTATAATAGGGGCAGGAATCACTCACATCCCTGGAAAGCTCTTTAAGGCAGTATGTAATTTATTCCAGCTGTTCAGCTCTAGTAATGTACTCCTAAAAGATGAGTAAGTAGTATTGTGGCTGTTTCTATTACATGTGGATTGACCAACATCTTATATTCTAATAGTCAAAAATGGCTGCATCTGCAGATACTTAAATCTGTGGATCGAGGCCACATTGACATAAAACTGATAGTTCTGTAAATTTGGGGGAACCCCTGGGTTTACAGAACATTGTGGGGGTGTGGGGGTGTTAAATCCTCCCAAACCAGACTGTTGCCTACCTTCTCCTCTGTTGGCGGCAGAAGTTGGGAGCTGTGCCGGGCCCGGGGGCAGCAATGATGAGAGGGCAGCTATGGTGAAGCTGGGGTCAGTCAGGATTGGGGGGGAATTCACCCACAATTCTCTTGGGTCCCCACTTGTGAGTATGACTCATTTTCTCTGCAGTATGTTAATCAGATTAAAAAAGAGGGTAACGCTTTCATATGAACTGCCTTATACTAACTCTCTCCACAAGCAACAGTAAATGCGCATACAATCGGTGTACAGTGTCCTCTTGAATTTTCTTTATACAAGAATTGAGTAATTGTCATGCAACATTCAACAGAGGTTTTTAAACAGAGGCTAGATGGCCATCTGGCAGCAATTGTGATTCTGTGAATTTAAGCAGATCATGAGAGGGAGGGCAGGAAGGGTTGTATCAGTACTTAGTTCTTGTGGCCCACTCTTAATACTCCCAGGGAAATGCTGATTGCCACGTTGGGGTCAGGAAGCAATTTTTCTCCAGGCCAGTTTGGCCGGGGATCCTGGAGGGTTTTTTTTGTCATCTTCTGGGCATGGAACAGGAGTCACTGGGGGTGTGTGCATTGTGCAGGGGGTTGGACTAGATGACCCTGGAAGTCCCTTCCAACTCTGTGATTCTATGATTCTAACACATACGCAGCTGAACTTGTGATTTAAAGCCCACATTTATCCAAGGAAAAGTCCCTAGTTTCATTTGTAAAGTGAATGCGCATTGGTTGTTTCTTACTAACAAGTGTATGCACATACAGGCAGGATGTACATGTGTTAACTGTAACACGTGAACGGGGCTACTGAGTCAGGAGTCCATTTGGCTTGTATTGTCCATTCTGCAAGAGTTCTTCAGCATCTCATGCAGGGAAAGGCCTTTCCCATCATCTTCTACCTGAAATCCTTTAACCTCAGTGCGGGTGGGGTGCTGTGCTAGGGTTATAGCCTTGACAGATGGGACAGGAACTAAACCCTAAGAAAAAGACAAAGGAGGGCACCACCATCTGAGTACATCCCTCAGAAAGACCCTGTTACCTGTAGGCCATTGACTGAAGTGATACCAACTTGAGCCCACTTAACTTCTCTTGTGTTCGTCCCTGGCCAGAAAAGTCTCTCTTTTTTGGTATTCTTGTTTTTGTCCCTCCGCTCCTCCTATTGGGATATTTGGCTAATAGAGCTTGCCCAGTCATTTTGCTGTTGTTGTTGTTCAGTCGCACAGTCGAGTCCAACTCTCCGCGACCCCATGGACCAGCTCCCGCCAGGCCCTCCTGTCTTCCGCCGTCCTCTGAAGTTGGCTCAATTTCATGTTCGTTGCATCGATGACACTGTCTAACCATCTCATCCTTTGCCGTCCCCGTCTTCTTTGACCTTCAATCTTTCCCAGCATCAGGGTCTTCTCCAGTGAGTGCTCCCTTCTCATTTGGTGGCCAAAGTATTTGAGCTTCAGTTTCATTATCTGGCCTTCCAGGGAACAGTCAGGGTTGATTTCTTTGAGGATTGACTGATTTGATCTCCTTGCAGTCCAAGGAACTCTCAAGAGTCTTCTCCAGCACCATAGTTCAAAAGAATCTATTCTTCGGCGCTCGGCCTTCCTTATAGTCCAACTCTCGCAGCCATACATGACTACTGGGAATACCATTGCTTGGACCATGCAGACTTTTGTTGGCAGGGTGATGTCTCTACTTTTTATCATGCTGTTTAGGTTCGCCATCGCTTTCCTCCCAAGGAGCAGGCGTCTTTTAATTTCATGGCTGCAGTCACAGTCTGCGGTGATCTGGGATCCCAGGAACGTGAAGTCTGTCACTACTTCCACAGCTTCCCCTTCTATTTGCCAAGGAGTGATGGGGCCGGATGCCATGATCTTAGTTTTTTTGATGTTGAGCTTCAAGCCCACTTTTGCGCTCTCCTCTTTTACTCTGAGCAAGAGGCTCTTTAGATCCTCTTCACTTTCAGCCATTAGAGTGGTATCATCTGCATATCTGAGGTTGTTGATCTTTTCCCCAGCAATCTTAATTCCCTGTCGCTTCTTGACCCTTATACAGGTTTCTCAAGTCATAGAAGCATGCTATTGCATTCAGTAAAACAAGTCGCCCAAGAAGTATATTGCAAAAGTAAAACTTGCATTTATTCAAGTAGATCCAGATGGTCAGCTGCGTTGTTCTGAAGCAGTAGAACAGATTTAGTGCCCAGTGGCACCTCTAAGACCAAAAAAGGTTAATACCTTGAATAAGCCTTTGTTGGTCTTAAAGGTGCCACTGGACTCTAAAGTTTGTTCTATTTATTCAAGTAGATTCTGTTCACATTCAGGTTGCAGTTGAAAGGGGAGAGAGAGAAACCTGATCTAAAGAATACTTTCTCTGTCACAAGTGGCCAGCTGATCCAGCATCATGTGTATGAAAGTATGAGGGCATTGTTTCTAAAGGAGAGACTTGTAGAGATGTGTGACTCCATGCAGACCCATGTGGAGGAGGGGGGAGAACAAATAGCACAGAACAGGGGAGGGGTCAGAGGGTTAACACCCAGGTGTTGAGAGAGAGAGAGAGAGACATTCCATTCAAGGTGGTGACACTTTAGCACCCCCCAGTGTCCAGGCAGGCTGAGTCTAGACAGACAGACAGACAGACAGACATCCCATTCAAGGTGGTGACACTTTAGCGCCCCCCAGTGTCCAGGCAGGCCGAGTCGCTCACTCCATCACCTCCAGGAAAGTGTGGAGCACTTCCCTTGCTGTTTGGGTCAGCGCTGGCTACAGCTGCCTCATCCTTTGTTCCCTCTCCTTGTCAAACAGATGCCAGCGCTTCTCTGCAAGAGGGTTCTGTCCTGTGCATGCAGGCCGGACTGAGTGCGCAGCAGTTACAGAAAGAAATGCAGCCAATTTTGACAGTAGTGACTTGATGTTTTAATTAAAATGGCTAAAGACGAAAACATTCTCTAGAGATGCTTTTAAGATATGGATTCACAAAAATAAAATAAAATATAGGGCCCAGTTAGAAAGCCGGTCCCCAGTGTTCAATCTGTTGTTTTGCTGAGAGCTGTGTTTTTGGGGCCTGGTTATGTTCTTGTGAAATATCTGGTTGTACATCGTACTTATAATTAGATCTGAAGCACTAGTTTTATGCAACTGCAGATATTCATTATGCCATAGTGGTAATGGCTTTCTGGCCTCATTTTACTGGATCGGGCAAACATAGGTTAGTAATTAGCCTTTCCCTCGCATGAAGTAGGGAATGAGCCTATAATTGGCATGTTCATCCCTTAAATACTAAATTGTAAAATTAAAAAAAAAAATCATTACAGGCGAATACGAAACACTGTGTACTGCCATGAAGGTTAGGCAGCGTTACTTCTGTTGTTGTGAGTGCTAAAATAAAAAAAAGCTTGTTTACTTATTTCGGCCAGGTAGCTTAAGAAGTCATGATGGAAGATGCTCTGTTTATTCAATCGTTTTATGCTACCATTCTTCCAAGGATCTCAAGGCAGCATATGATATTCTCAAGTCATACCTGCACATCAGCTCTGTGAGTTAGGTTAGGGTGAGAGAGACTGATTTTATGGGTGAACAGGGATTTGAACCAGGATTTCCCAGGTCCCAGTCCAATATACTAATTATCTCAACTATACACTGCACCTCTATCTAGTCATGGAGAGTAGTAGAATATTTGTAGGCATCACAACGCAGGCTTAAGAAGGGCATGGAGTAGTAGCAAATCTGGGATAATTTTCTGGCAAGTGGAAGTAACATGCCAAGGGTTCAAAAGTCTTTATTGCTTTTGGCCAAAAGCCCTTGCAAGGAATGAAAAAGCCTACAAAATATGGAGTATAGAAGTACAAACTCCAGGCCATACAAATTAATGCCATTAAAACAATGGAGACCAATTTTAGGAACATGGTACTTTAGAAATATTCATAAAATCTCATTAGAAATAGTCATAAAAACTCATTAAGGCAATGTATCACTATGGCAGTTAACTCCCAGGACTACAGTGGCTTTTGCTTGAAGTTTCACAGTAGCTAGAGTATATAGAAAAACCTCGAGGACTTCCGGTGTCGATGCGTTGATGGCGGGCATGCTCCTCCGTAGCTCGGGAGAGAGTGGCCCGTGAGGGCATGCTCCTCCATAGCTCCGGAGAGAGTGGCCCGTGACCCGGCGGCAGGGAGGGGGTCTGGCTGGCTCTGGACTCCCCCCGGAGCCCCCATAGAGGGCTCTCAGCCTGGGGTGCTGGGGGCGCCTCT
>NW_015177107.1:69553-70323 GCF_001447785.1 Gekko japonicus | reverse complement strand
TACAAAACATAAACAATGTCTTATCAGGCTGAAAAGATGGCGGCGAAAGCGAAACTTCAACAAGGACCTGCCAGCTCAACACGTCCGGTTTCTAAACCAGAAGTGAACTTTGACTTTGCAGGCATGCTGGATACTGCATTGTGACCTCTGGTGGTTCAGATGACTAACATCAGCAAGACCTTGGAGTTTCTACAAAAACAGCTAAAATAATCCAATAAAAGAACAGAAGAAGTTGAAAACAAGACTAAAGCAATTTATCAAAGACTGGAAGTTGTGCAAAAAAAAAAAAGATCTTCAGATAAAACTCAGCTTTTGCAGCTACAAATGGAAAAATCTTCATATGTATTGAGATTTCAAGGTGTACCAGAAGACAAATTTGAGAATCTGAAACAAATCCTTAGTGAAGTGCTTGCACCAATGACAAGCATTAAGGTGGAAGTATCACAAAGCGATACAGATATGATCTACCGGACATATTCAGAATTTATTAAGAAAAAAAACCTGCCTGGTGAAAAATATGTCAAATTCTATAAGAGATCTATGAGAGATGCAATATTGAAAGCAACATCTGGGACTACACTGAAAATCAAAGAAGAAGACATCAGAATACTAAAAGACATTCCATTTGAGATAAGGAAGAAGAGAAAACAATACAAGAATTTAACCACCTATTTATGGGAAAATTCCACTACCTACCGATGGATACTACCTGAAGGCTTGATGTTCAACTACAAAGGCAAAAAAGAAGAGATTGACTCTTTCACCAAAGC
>NW_015177107.1:39901-69495 GCF_001447785.1 Gekko japonicus | reverse complement strand
AGGAAGAAGAAGAAGGAGAACTGGACAGTTTGCATGGCTTGGAAAGCCATGAAACATCTGCAGATGGCAGCTCAGAAGTAGAATCTGAATCAGAATTGGAAGCAGCAGCACCCAAACCATCCCGATATATGATAAAAGCAAGAAGAGAGGAAAGAAAGGCAGAAAATAGCTTAAACTTTGGAAGAAATGTTTATATTACATTACATAATCTTTTTAATCAGGAAAGTTTTAACGTATACACCTTAATAAATATTTCTACTTTTACATATATGGTTTAGCTTAGCCCTTTTTGGTTTGTAGTCATATCCTGGGTTGAGTCCCCCCCCTTCCCCCCCCAGTTTTTGTCAGATTGGAGAAAACTGACAGGAAGGATGTTGATGTGAAATGTGGTTTTGGAGAAGAATTTTACAAATATCATGGACCACCAAAGAGACAAATAAGTGGGTTCTAGAGCAAATCAAGCCTGAACTCTCTGTAGAAGCTAAAATGCTCAAAGTGAGGCTCTCGTACTTTGGTCACATTATAAGAAGAGTCACTGGAAAAGACAATCATGCTAGGAAAAGTTGGAGGCAGCAGGAAAAGAGGAAGACTCAACATTGAGATGGATTGACTCAATCAAGGAAGTCGCAGCCCTCAGTTTGCCAGACCTGAGCAACTTACCACCACCAGCAGCTTGAAATGTAACCACTTATATTATTTCCAGAAGACACATTGGCATTTACACAGAGGGAGGGAGTTCCACAGTTCAGGGGCAGCCAGCAAATCTGAACTAATCTTGTGTCCTATGGCAGTAACATGGTGAATACACGGGAAGTTATGAACCACTACTTAACTGCAGGGTTCACTGGCTAACACCCCCCCCCCCTTTGTCTTTTTGCCTAATTTCCATCCATTGGCTTTTTGGAGGATAAATGCACTGGCCTTTTTGAGGATAAATGCATTGCAAACGGCAAAATATTAGACATTAAAAGCTGCCGTTGAATTGTTACTTTGTGGAAATAACCAGTGTAGTTTACTACTTCAATTCAAGGAGGTTAATAGTGTTGGCTTCAAAGGGTCGTTACAGGGCTTCGGCAGTTTTCACAAAGTATTTTGAGAGCTAGCAATGAAAGGCCCTACATAATGCCTTTTATTGCTTTTGAAAAAGAGAACCTCCAGCCGTTCTTCCCTCGGCCTCGAGTTAGTTTAGTGCCCGCTGTCATCCCCACTCTAGCTTTGTGGTGTATACAAATGACAAAGCATTATTCAAGGCTATTAAAACCGAAAGGCTATCCAAATGGTTGCTGTTCGAAAAGCTGTCACAGACGGAATCCTTGCATTTCAAAAGAGACTTGCAGCGAACCGACAAGAGCTCTCTCCCGTTCCTACCACAGTGTTTGGCGAATGCTTTCTAAACCGTGCAAATTTAATGAGAGCTTTCAGTGTTTTGACAACAAGCAAAAAAACCCAGCCAAGAGATTTTTCTGTTGTGATGAGCCGAGATGCAATGGGAGTCTTAGGGCCCAGGAAACAATATATGACTGTTGGTGGAAGGCTTGGGAGGAACAGAAGGTGGTGCTGAGAAGGTGGAGTGGAACAATGTCAACCCGCCTGGCTGACATTCCTCTTGCTCCTAGCGACGTGTCATCGTTTCTGCAGAAACGTTCGCTCTGTAGATCACTTCACAATCACTTTGTTATTTGTCCTTAGACCTGTTCACATATGGCAAGGTAGACTTGGCCATTCGGTTTCCCCTTCCTGCCAGTTATAGTCTGTGAGAATAATTGCAGGATCAGTGGCCGTTTCGTCTTTTGTCTCCATAACTTGCAAACTTTGTCCCTGTCAGGAAGCCCCCTGTTTGATAGCATTGCTTCCCACAGCAGCATCTCTGGTCTTGATATCTGCTGTTGTGCTGGAAAAGTCTGGGCTTGCCCTGGGATCGGAGCTGCTCCAGACGTAACCAGACTATGAGAAAGTGGTTTTTAGGCAGCTGCTGTGTTATCTTGGTAGTGTCTTTTGCATCATTCATCCCAAGTGCAGAATATGATTTCTTTATTTTTTACAATGTGACCAAAACCTCTCTTTCTGTCCAGGTGATCGCTCATGGAAGAATTGGACCTGTGGGTCCTCTGAAAAATGTGCCCTGATACTAAAGCGCTTCAGTCTTGCAGAAAACTTTTGAGTTTCCTGGGGTCCAAGTACCTCATAACCTAGCTGCACTGTGATTGGTCTCTGGCCATTCCTGTCTCTGTATAACTTCTCCTTTGTGTTAGCTGAAAAGTGCTTCCATGTGTAGCTCACTATCCATAAACTCTGTCCCCTGCGTGTTAACAGCTCCACTTCCTGAATTGTGAGTGTTTTCTGGTTTTGCAGCCCCAACGTTGCTGTTTGCCATGGCTGCCTGGATTATTCTTTAGGAAACCACATCCTGTTAGTCCACGTAGATGTAAAGAGGGCCGCCTTCTAGGAACTAAATCCGTGCTTGCCTCTCCAGCTGTAATTTTGTTTTGGCCAGATGTTGTTGTTGTTCAGTTGCACAGTTGCACACTCTTTGCAACCCCATGGACCAGATCACGCCAGGCCCTCCTGCCTTCCGCTGTCGTCTGGAGTTTGCTTAATTTCATGTTCGTTGCATCTATGACACTGTCTAACCATCTCATCCTTTGCTGTCCCCTTTTTCTTTTATGTTCAATCTTTCCCAGCATCAGGGTCTTCTCCAGTGAGTGCTCCCTTCTCATTTGGTGGCCAAAGTATTTGAGCTCCAGCTTAAGTATCTGACCTTCCAGGGAACAGTCTGGGTTGATTTCTTTTAGGATTGACTGATTCAATCTCCTTGCAGTCCAAGGGACTCTCAAGAGTCTTCTCCAGCACCATAATTTGAGAACATCCATTCTTCGGCTCTCGGCCTTCCTTATGGTCCAGCCATACATGACTACTGGGAATACCATTGCTTTGACCATGTGGACTTTTGTTGGCAGGGTGATGTCTCTACTTTTTATCATGCTGTCTAGGTTCGCCATCGCTTTCCTCCCAAGGAGCAGGCGTCTTTTAATTTCATGGCTGCAGTCACAGTCTGCAGTGATCTTGGATCCCAGGAACGTGAATTCTGTCACTGCTTCACTGCTTCCATGACTTCCCCTTCTATTTGCCAAGGAGTGATGGGGCCGGATGCCATGATCTTAGTTTTTTTGATGTTGAGTTTCAAGCCAACTTTTGCGCTCTCCTCTTTCATCCTTAGCAAGAGCCTCTTTAGGTCCTCTTCACTTTCTACCATTAGAATGGTATCATCTGCATATCTGAGGTTGTTGATGTTTTTCCCAGCAATCTTAATTCTAGCTTGTGATTCATCCAGGCCGGCATTTCACATGATGACCTCTGCATATAAATTAAATAAGCAGGGTGGCAGTATACATCATTGTCGTACTCCTTTTCCTATGCTCAACCAATCAGTTGTTCCATATCTAACTGTCGCTTCTTGGCCCTTATACAGGTTTCTCAGGAGACATGTGAGGTGGTCTGGTACTCCCATCTCTTTAAGGACCTGCCATAGTTTGTTGTGATCCACACAGTCAAAGGCTTTAGCATAGTCAATGAAGCAGAAGTAGATGGTGTCCTGGGACTCTCTTGCTTTCTTCATAATTCAGCGAATGTTGGCAATTTGGTCTCTCGTTCCTCTACCTCTTTGAAACCCAGCTTGTACTTCTGGCAGATACCTCAGCTCAACTCATTCAACTCACTCTCTGTGCCCTTGCCTGTGGAGGTCAGAGAAGTGGTAACCAGAGACGAGGCTTTTACTTCTCTTTGAGGATTTCCTGGTTCCAGCTGCTCTCTCTTTTAGCCACCAGGCTCGAACATTCCTTTTTAACTGTGCTTTTAACTAGGCATTGATCTTTCAGAATGTTTTACAGTTTGTTTTAGCCTATTTTGATGTACTTTCAGAATTGTTAGATGTTTTACACTATACTTGTACTCCAGCTTTGAGAGCCAGCATGATAGAGTGGTTACAGAGTTGGACTAGGATCTGGGAGAACCGGGTTCGAATCTTCACTCTGCCACGGAAGATTGCTGGTGACCTTGGGCCAGTCAGGCACTCTCAGCCTAACCTACCTCACAGGGTTGATTTGAGAATAAAATGGAGGAGTGGAGAATTATATGAAGAAGAAGAAGAAGAGATTGGATTTATACCCCACCTTTCACTACCCAAAGGAGTCTCAGAGCGGCTTACAAATTCCTTTCCCTCTCCCTCCCCACAACAGACACCCTGTGAGGTAGGTGGGGCTGAGAGAGCTCTGACAGAAACTGCTCTTTTTCAAGAACAGCTCTTATCAGAACTATGGCTTGCCCAAGGTCATCCAGCCAGGTGCAATTGGAGGAGTGGGGAATCAAACCCGGCACTCCCAGATTAGAGTCCGCACACTTAACCAGTACACCAAACTGGCTACCTTGGGTCCCCTCTGGGGAAATAGGTGGGATATAAATGAAGTAAGTAATAATAATTTTATGCTTTTTTAATGCAGTGGTAATATTTTATTAAATTTAACTAATTTTATCGGTTGATTTGTTAGATTTTACTTGTAAGCTACCTTGAGCAGGTTTTCCAGAGAGGTGATATACATAAATAAAATAAAGAGAGAACCTGTTCTTCCTACCTGGAGAGGCCTTGACACCACAGAGGGGATTTGTATGAATATGCAAGGACCTATCTAGTATCTGGCAGTATCTGTGTAGGAGCAATTTCTAACCTATCACAATATAATGCAAGCACAGAAATTTGTGTGCCATTCTGAAGTTTTCTCTCTGTTGGTTTTTAAAAGTGTTCTTTTGGTCTACGAATCTGGCTTGGCTTGGCCTTGTTTTCCAAGGACTGGTGACAACTGGCAGTGTGAATCAAGAAAATCAACCCTGTCTAGTGTTCTAGCTTTTATTAGCCACCAGGTATAGATAGGAACTCTCAGTCTGGGGCAAGTGATGCTCTGTCTTCTTGGTGCTGGGGGGGGGCAACAGTGGGAGAGCTTCTAGTGTCCTGGCCCCATTGGTGGGCCTCCTGATGGCACCTGGTATTTTGGCCACTGTGTGACAGAGTGTTGGACTGGATGGGCCATTGGCCTGATCCAACATTGGCTTCTCTTATGTTCTTATGTAAAAGTTTGTATTTCCTTTCGCAGGTTTCTAACTTATTCCTACCTCCTGGCCTTCAACGCATGGCTTCTACTGGCTCCAGTGACTCTGTGCTACGACTGGCAGGTTGGGAGCATCCCTTTAGTGGAGTCTGTCTGGGACGTGAGGAATTTTGCCACCCTGCTGATAGTGGTGGTGCTGCTGCTGTTGGGTCTACACTGCATAGTAATCTTCAAGGTAAGTTTTGCTCCACTTTACAGTGTGTGTTTTGGTACAGATTATGTATAGAGAGAGAACTCTGCACTAAAATCATTGGGGGCAAGAAAAACAATTGGAAATAGTATAACCAAGTTTAAGTTTTATTAAATCGTGTTTTATCCTGTAAATGTTGTTTGTTGTGTAAACTGTAAAACTGATTCTATGTTTGGTCAAATGACTGTAACAAGAAAGAGCCGAACTGAACTGGACTAGGCTGTCTGGATGTGACTTACCAGAAAGAAATCTCCCCCGAGGATGAAAGACACATTTCATCTGGGTTGTATTATGTTGAGTTGAATATAGCATCACAGTGATCCTGTCACCAAAATCCTTCTCCACGTTCTTTCTGGGAATGGATCAAGGATTGGGGCATGGGCCAGCTTTTTTTCTCTCCCAAGTGTCTGATTCGTGCTTGGAGGAAGTGATTTGGTAGATGCTTGAAAATGCAACCAGGTAAATGCAACCAGGAAACCGTTCAGCATGGCAAGATGTTTGTCTGAAATGGGTTATGGTGGGCCCCTCTTGCTTTTTGACAATTTTTGTGCAGTGCAGATTTCCATAGCCTTACAAGAAGCCTCTGTCAGAGTGAAAGCTTCCATAGAGTAGTAGCACCCACACCACTTTCATTTCAGAGCAGTTCCCGTGTTGCTGGTTTGCTCATCGCAGCGAACAAGCAACCGGCATTGCATCAGGCCAGAAAGGTTTTGCTTGGTGGCCGTCTTAAAAAGAATTGCTGCTAGGAGGAAGGTGGCAGTCACCCCCTGCTCCGTTGGTGAGGGTGGACTTCAGTGAATATACGGAGCTATTGCACACAGGGGCTGTCCCTATTCACTTTAATGGAAGGAACAGATCCACACGCATCAAGGGCTTCCTTCATCGAAATAAATGCGTTTGCATTGGAGCTTGTGTATGTATTGGAGTTTCTGTAGCTGTGGGAATGGGTCAGATCTATGATCCCAAGCTGCATGCAAATATAACTGTGCTTGTGACTGGGTCTTTTATGGTATCCTGTGCAGATGTCAGCAGCCACGCGTGTGTTAAGTGCCATCTAGTCACTTCTGACTTACAGTGACCCTATGAATTAAGGTCCTCCAAAAGGTCCTGTCCTTTAACTGCCTTGTTGAGGTCTTGCAGACCGAGGGCCCTCGTGGCGTCCTTGATTGAGTCAGTTCATCTCGTGTCGGGTCTTCCTCTTTTCCTGCTGCCTTCAACTTCTCCTAGCATTGTTTGGATGAACTCAGCATAGTACTGTGGTATTAAGAGACTGTCTGTAGCAGGGAACGATTTCTCCCCTTTTCTCTCTGGCGCTAGCACTTCTAAAGCACTCGCTCTTGGTCTTCGTGCCTGTGTAACTTCTCCACCATTTCCTCAATCCTGGGTAGGAGATCATGCACAAACAGATGAAGTATTGGGTTCCTCTGTACCTGTGATCTCCTTGTTCCTGCTAGCTGTAGCGGAAACGATGAGAATGT
Source organism: Gekko japonicus (assembly GCF_001447785.1). Classification (NCBI taxonomy): domain Eukaryota; kingdom Metazoa; phylum Chordata; class Lepidosauria; order Squamata; family Gekkonidae; genus Gekko; species Gekko japonicus. The sequence continues at coordinate 62,668 of NW_015177107.1, read as the reverse complement.
GGGACTAAGGTGTTTATAAGCAGTGTTCCCTCTTATCCTGGGAAGAGAGCTGTCGTTGAGCCTCATTTTTAGATTCATTTGTGATTCTACTGGCTCCTCATCCCCTCCTCTGAGTCATTCTGCTTCCACCTCTTGTGTCCTAATCAGATTTCCTTTGACCTTGTTGACGGCTTACTTTGAACCATAGGCATCCCCCTCGTCCGTTCTTGTGCTTGGAGAGATTGCGGTACAAGCAGACTCCGCTATGAGAGAGGGAGAAAAAATGAGCTGAAGGCTCTTTCTCTGTTTGCAAGGTTTTTAAAAGTTTTTTTTTTTATGTCTCAAGGAATTCAAGCTTTTTGGCACAGGGGGCCTGACAATTTAGCCTAGGCTAGCCACCTTTTCACGAACGTGCTGCTTCTCTGGGGTTGGCAATGAAACAGGGAGACACAGGAGGTATGTGTGAATTTCATCGCAAGTGCTTTGCGGCACCCGGCAGGAGCAGGACGGGTGACGTGATACCCAGGAGCTGATGGAAATGCTGCCAGCTTCTGTTTTGAGAACAAAGGATCTGTTTGTACTTTGAACTGCTTTGTGCTCTTAAAACAGAATACCCAGAAGCAGTTGTAAGTCTGGAAATCTAAGGCCTATCTGTTCTCTTTCCGAACACGTACTACGGCTAGCCGGTAGGTAGCCATGTTGGCCCAGGAAAAAAAATCCCCAAATAATAGTCATGCAAATACCTTCTCATTAGGACCAGCTGACATGGAATAAAATGGCAAGCTTTTGAGTTCCCCAGAAATCTTAGTCAGGCTGAATGTTAACTACAGACCAAAAGGGCAGCAGTGTGTGTGTGTGTGTGTGTGTGTGTGTGGGGATGTCTCAGAGTGTGGTGGGAGAGGCTGCAGTGTGCTGTTTGAAGAGCATTAAAATGGATTTCAGATGGTGTGGCAAGTTTCTGAATGCTCCAAAAGCTGCTTGGACAGAGAAGTTTAAAAAAAATGGGAGCTCTCCATTCTGAGATGATGAAAGACTCCAGTGTAATCAGATAATCCGGGGAGACATCAGAGTACTGCTTTGGGTGATTTAGTGGGCCTGTGTTGTGTAAGCAGTGATTCGGAACCAGGTCTGGTCATGTGCAGCCAGTTGTATGGAGCAGCACTTCACCCTCTTCTCTGCATGCTCTTAAAAATATCATGTTTGGTTAGGCCCATACAGACTGGAGAGACCCAGGTTCTAATCCCCAAGGTGCCCTGAAGCTCCCATGGGCTAATCACTCTCTTCCTTACGGGTTTAGAATGAGAGAGGGGAGAACCTTACACACAATCCTGAGCTCTTGGATAGAAGGGGTGGATAAAAAGGTGACCGGCTAATAAATAGATGACCACTAGACATTGTACAAAATTGTTTAAAACACGAACTTTTCACCTGCCTTTGTGATGAGCAGACAGAAACCTGCTTCCACAAACATTTCTTCTTTACTTGCTGGTGACAAATGTACCCCTGTGATATCCTTTGTAATGTGCCAGGTATGTAATGTATTTATTTTCATTATATGTGTGGTAGGGAGCTACGGTGCCAGGTATGTAATGTATTTATTTTCATGAGTATATGTGTGGTAAGTAAAAGGTAAAGGTTTCCCTTGCTCGAAAGCCAGTCGAATCCGACTCTAGGGTTGCGGTGCTCATCTCCATTTCAAAGCCGAAGAGCCAGCGCTGTCCAAAGACGTTTCCGTGGTCATGTGGCCGGCATGACTAAACACCGAGGCACACGGAACGCTGTTACCTTCCCACCGAAGTGGTCCCTATTTATCTACTCACAATTTCTTGCTTTCGAACTGCTAGGTTGGCAGGAGCTGGAACTAGAGACGGGAGCTCACCCCATCTTGCGGCACCCGGGTCTTGAACTGCTGAACTACTGACCTTCCACAGCCTGCAGTTCAGCGTCTTAACCACTTGAACCACCACAGCTCCATATGTGTGGTAGGGAGCTAAAATTGATTGTGATCCTTTCTGTATCTAGTATCAGAGCTCCATAAAGCTGGTTGCCAAGGCAGTGCACAACACACATGCTCTACCCTACCTGTTTTTTGCATGTTCTCAGGCTACAATGAGCTTTTTGAAGCAGGCGGAAGTAACGCAAGTCTCTGAACCTGGCCAAAACTTGTAGCATTGTTCACCTTGCTTTGCCCGTTACAGAGTATGTGGACAGTAATTGTGCACAGTAATTGTGCATCTGCTGATTCGCAGTGCAGGAAGTGGCTTTTGCACATCCAAGGAAATGGATTGCAAAAAAATGGGAATGTGATTGAGGAGTGATTCAAATGGACTGAGGCCCTGACCTGGACAGCCCAGGCTAGCCTGATGTCCTCAGATCTCAGAAGCCGTCCCTGGTTAGTACTTGGATGGAAGACCACCAAGGAAGGCCAGGGTCGCAACGCAGAGGCAGGCAAGGGCAAACCACCTCTGAATGTCTCTTGCCTTGAAACCCCTATTGGGGGGCGTGTCGCCTTGAGTCAGCTGTGACTTAACGGCAGGAAAAAAGGACCAAATCATGGAGGTACACTGACAAGCTGAAAATGTGCCTAACTCTGCATGGATCTTTTCAGCCCACATTTTCATACTGGTTATGTGAACTGGCCATGTGTTGGATGGCAGTGTGCATTTTAATAAAGAAGAAGAAGAAGAGATTGGATTCATACCCCACCTTTCACTACACAAGGGAGTCTCAGAGCGGCTTACAAACTCCTTTCCCTTCCCCTCCCCACAACAGACACCTTGTGAAGTAGGTGGGGCTGAGAGAGCTCTGACAGAAACTGCTCTTTTTCAAGAACAGCTCTTATCAGAACTACGGCTTGCCCAAGGTCATCCAGCCAGGTGCAAGTGGAGGAGTGGGGGATCAAACCTGGTTCTCCCAGGTTAGAGTCCGGGCACTTAACCACTACACCAAAATGAATGTAACATGGGTCTCCCCCCCCCCTTTTACTACCAAACACGTTGTTGACTTGGACATTCTGATTTTGGTTCTTGCACAACTTCTGCAAACCATCACGAGTAGGGGTGTGCACAAAAAAATCAGTATTTTTCAAGTTCGGGTATACTGAAACCCCAAAATATAGGTATTTCCTGATAGTCCCAAATCCCAATATTGTTATGATATTGGAATTCAGGAAATATTCAGGATTGCTGATTTTTTCCCGGCACAGATCTGCATGTGGCGGGGAGGTCTCTCGTTGCTGCCTGCAGGCATGGCTGGGAGGCTTCTACCCCACGGTTTAAGCCATGGGCCAAGAGAAACTGGCTCCAGGATCTGTGTGTGGCGGGGAGGTCTCTCCCTGCTGCACATAGACCCTGGCTTGAGGAGCCCACCAGCTGAGGCAGTGTGGAGCTCACAGCTTCCGCTGCTCCAGCTGATCTTCTCCTTCGTATAGCTAACTCGAATAAAAGCAAAAAATAAATTGACTTTTATTCGGGCTCAGCTATATCAGTAGCCAAATCAGATCCTTTGGTCTGTATTCGGCTGAATTAATACCCAAGAAATACCGATAATGTATTTTTCGGGTATTTATTCGGTTCAGTTTATGCCAAACGCACACCCCTAATCATGAGTCCCCGGGAGAGAGCATCGTGTATCTAAATGAATATGAATAAAAATGAAAGCAAGCATATGGTAAAAAGGAAGAGCCTAGTGTTGCTGATATGGGAGTGGGGTTTGGGAGGCGCTGTGTCGAAATAGGTGAACATGCTCTTGTGTGCAAGAACTAGAAGTGGCGTTGGGTGGAATATAATTACATAGTATGTCTTCTGGATTTATGCTTTCATTACCAGTGATTTTCTAAATGAGACTAATTTGTTGTTGATACTTGCGGTTTGGGCAAAGGCCTTGTTGGAATGCGTGAACAGTGCTGATAACGGGTACTTAAGTGATGAAGGTTGATGGTTTTGGTTTCAATTGCTGAATGCTTTTTTTATGTTCATAACTCAGAAGGTTCCTAGATGGGTGGCTTGCAGGCTTTTATCTCTTGTAGTGTTGCTCACGCCGTTATTTCGCTGGAGAGAGCATTGCATTGTATGTTTTATGGAACATAAAGCATATCTTTATACTTTTGCTTGCTTGTTTGGTGAAATTAGCATTGTTTCTTTTTCTCTTAGCCTCTTTCTGATGCATTCTTTCACATCACAAGGAGAGAAGACGCTCTGCAGATTTAATTTCCTTTATTCTGTATAGTCAGGTTTAATTAAACCTGTTCCCAGAAGTGTTTTTGTTTCCTGCATGCGGGTCATAGTTCTTGCCAGAGAATGTGCTCCTTTTCAATCCATCAGGACTCAAGAGAGATGCTTGTAGCAGCATTTCTTTTTACAAAAAAGTAACATTTTATTTCCCTGAACTGGCTAGCCCAGGCTAGCCTGCTCTCATCAGATCTCAGAAGCTAAGCAGGGTCAGCCCTGGTTAGTACTTGGATGGGAGACCACCAAGGCAGCCCCGTCTACACAGAGGCAGGCAATGGCAAACCACCTCTGCTCATCTCTTGCCCCCTGCCCCATGAGGGGTTGCCATAGGTCGGCTGTGACTTTACGCCGCCAACATTTTATTTGGTAAAATGCGTTCCCTATATATAGCATATATATTAGGCCATCCCTCTGGGGTCCCCAACCTTTTTGAGTCTGTGGGTGCCTTTGCAATTCTAACCTAGTGAGTCGGGCGCAGTCACAAAATGGCCGCTGCAGGAGGCGGAGGCAGCCCCAAAATGGCTGCCCCATCTTACCTTCAGGTACACTGTGAAGATCCTTGGCTGTGGTGGCAGCTGCTACGGAAACATTATTAAAAATCAGATCCCCAGTGGCCAGTCAGAAGCTTAGCTGGGCAAAAGCTCCACAGAGCACCACCCACCTTCTAAAAACACTTGCTGTGTAGCAGGAGAGGTGTTGATGGTCATTGTAGTGCCCTCGGGCACCATGTTGGGGACCCCTGGAGCAAAACATTTTTAGTTGATCTGATTTCAGCTGACGATTTATGTCATCAGTCAGCCGGCTGAAGTTGCAAAAGAGTCAAGGACGTGTTTTTTGCTGACACCTTAAGTTTAGACAGAAGGCCAATACAGACATTTTGGAGTATGGAAAAATTAGGCCACAACTGTATTTTTTTTTAACCTCTATTGGTATTTTTTAAATATGTTTGTGTGTGCGTGCGTGTGCACCTGGACATCATGGCAGCCTCTGGTGACTGACCCCTACTGGGGGCCTGGAGGATATTCAGAGAGGTGGCTGAATAAAGCCTGCCCCCGCCTCCCAACTACTGGTATTCCTTGGAGGTTTCCCATCCGAGTACTTGCCAGAGTCTACCCTGCTTAGCTTCCAAGATCTGACCTCTACTGGGGGCCTGGAGGATATTCAGAGAGGTGGCTGAATAAGGCCTGCCCCCGCCTCCCAGCTACTGGTATTCCTTGGAGGTCTCCCATCCGAGTACTTGCCAGAGTCGACCCTGCTTAGCTTCCAAGATCTGATCTGTTTGGGCTTGCCTGGGCTGGCTAGGTCAGGGCTGGCCTCAACTTTATTGATTACCAGTTCTTCTGGTGTTGGCATGGAATGGGAGCGGGACAACAGGTGGGGCATGTTTCCTGGACTTAAAAATACCGTTTTACCACTGATAACTCTGAACAATGTGCTGTCCTCACTCTTGCACATGCATCCTTTGTTTTCCAACAGGCTTTACACGGTAGCTGCCCGCAAAGCTCCCATGCAGCTGTACGCCTGTGTGAAGTTGCAGATCAGTTCCTTCAAGCACTCTGTAAGCTCAGCAAGGAGACAATGACAACTTGCAATTTAATTACGCCTCTAATTAAGCAGTGACCTAAAAGCATAGTGCCGTGTGGCTGTTAGTGAATTTAAAACAATTTCTTTTCAAGTTTGCTGAATAGGTTCGTATCCATGGGCATGTCCTAATTATTTTCAGGGTGCCCATTTCAATCCTCTGGTTTGCTAGGTACCATCCCCACCCCACCCCCCGCGTTCATCCTCCACCACTGGAGAGAGAGAATGGAAATTCTGCCTTGGTTCTCACTGAAGCCCAGTTTGAATTTCTTGTCAGTTATCTCCCAGGATAAAGGAGATTTTGTACTATTTATTTAATCCACTGGGGACTCAAAAGCAGCTTACATTGTTCTCCTCTCTTCCATTTTATCCTCACAACAACCCAGTGAGGTAGGCTAGGCTGAGAGAGTGTGACTGGCCCAAGGTTACCCAGCATGCTTCCATGGCACAAGTGAGGATTCGAACCTGGGTTTCCCAGATACTAGTCCAACACTCTTTTATTTTATTTTTGTGAGTATTTTGTGTGTGTGTGTGTGCCTGGAAGTTATGGTTGACTTCTGGCAACCCCTAGTGGGGCTTGGATGTTTCAAAGAGGTAGCTTGCCATTGTCTGCCTCTGCATCCCAGCCCTGGTATTCCTTGGAGGTCTCCCATCCAAGTTCTTGCCAGGGTCGGCCTGAGGAGATCGGGCTTGCCTGGCCTATCCAGGTTAGGACTCTAGTCCAACACTCTTAAACCACTAACACCACACGGTTCTTGCTCTAGCCTGCACATTGGGGGGTTTCCCCAGATCCCTTTTGCAAAACTGAGAAGAAAAACTAGCATGATCCTTCATTCTGTCCATAAACCCCTTATAGCACACCTGGTACACTGCCAGACAGTTTATTCTAAACACATTAGAGTTAGGAGACCTAGTTTCCCCTTTGAATATTTCCCCCCCTGTGGCTTTCATTAGCACTTATTAAATGTAGCCTGTCATGTACAAGACCTTATCACAGCTTGCCATAATTCACAATTTGCTTACCAATCACTGACTAAGCTTTCTTGAAAGCAGCTGCATTTTTATTAATCTTGTAGAGGCCAAAGTGGAAGAGATTTTTGGAAGCACATCTAGCACCTCTCCCCCACAAAAAAACCCCCCAACAACACCTTTTGCCTTTCCAGACAATTCTTTCCTTCACGCTTCAAAGACCCTGCAAGGTGAGCCTGGCTGTTTATTGACTGCTTACGTTTCTCACTCTCTGGAAATTGCCTTCATTTTCATAGTAGAGCAATTTTGAAGAAATCTTTCCTTGATTTTCCTGAGGGCCTGCTCGATTTCCCATCCGGCACCTCAGCAAAGGTCACTATTGATGTTCTTAATGCTTCGGGAATGGGGTTTTCTCTTTGCATTAGCGTTTGGTTCACAAAGAGGGAGCAATAAGTCAAAGGACTCTGGCTGGCAAAAAGGAAATTCTTCCCCCCATCCCCCTTCTTCAGCTTGCCTTGTTGATGCCCACATGAGCCTGTGAACTGCCTAGCAGATTAACTAAGGGCCAAACCAGCCGCAACTCTGAGTTCTGTGAACGGAGGTCTTGGCTTTGCTTGTCTTTAAATCATCAAATGCACAGGGGCCTGATTAAGATCAGGGCTGTGGCATGAGGAGAGGGATGGGGTTAATCTTCCCCCATGTGCCATTTTTCCTGAGCCGAAATAGCCACGTGGAGCTCCTATTTGCCCTGTTGGGGCAAGCATAAAGGTAAAGGTTTCCCTTGCTTGATAGCCAGTCGAATCCGACTCTAGGGTGCGGTGCTCATTTCCGTTTCCAAGCTGAAGAGCCAGTGCTGTCCAAAGACATCTCCGTGGTCATGTGGCCGGCATGACTAGACGCCGAGGTGCACAGAACGCTGTTACCTTCCCACCGAAGCAGTACCTGTTTATCTCCTTGCAGTTTCTTGCTTTCGAAGTGCTAGGTTGGCAGGAGCTGGGGCCAGAGATGGGAGCTCCCTCCGTCACGCAGCACTAGGGTCTTGAACTATTGAACTATCAACTTTCCAGTCTGCAGTTCAGAGTCTTAACCACTTGAGCCACTGCATATCTATTCCCTGTAGCTTTCTGCCACTGGGGCAAATAACAGCTCTACATGGCAATTCTAGGTCAGGAAAATGGCCAATGGGAAGCTTTAAACCCACCCTCCCCTGGCATCAATTGGTCCCCTGTGCGCCTGAACTCCTGACATCACTTTTGGCCCTAAGCTCTTAAAATTGTAACAAGTGATTCTGTGTGCATGTGTGAAGTACCGTCAAGTTCCATCCGACTTATGGTGACCCCTCATGGTGTTTTCAAGACGAGACACATTCAGAGGTGGTTTGCCATTGCCTGCCTCTGCAGAGCGACCATGGACTTTGTTTGTGGTCTCCCATCCAAGTACGAACCGGGGTGGACCCTGCTTAACTTCCTTGAGATCTGGTGTCTTCAGGCTAGCTTACGACGTCCAGTCAGGGCAGTGATTCCTTAAGGAGACACAAATAGTGGAATGGGGTCATGATCCTATGCGGCTGTTCCTTCTAAAGTTTTGGACAACTGACCCACAGGGTCAGAATACAAACTGTGGCACCATGCATTGGTGCACATTCAGGCACTCCATGCCGTGGACCTTAAAGCCACTGTTTCTTATGAATCCCCGTTCACAAAGATGGGCACAAATGCAGGCATGTTTGGTTTAGTGGTTAAGAACAGTGGACTCTAATCTGGAGAAACGGACTTGATTCTTCACTCCTGCACATGTAGCCTGCTGGGTGACCTTGGGTCAGTCACAGTTCTCTCAGAGCTATTCTCTCAAGAGCACTTCTCAGTCAGCGCTGTCTCAGCCCCAACTACCTCACAGGATGTCTGTTTTGGGGAGAGGAGAGGAAGGGAAGGCGATTGTAAGCCGCTCTGAGACTTTGAATGAAGGGCGGGGTATAAATCCAACTCTTCCTCTTACTTCATGCACAGCATCCCACATCTGTTTTGCAGATACAGCTATAGTAGAAATGTCAAATAGTCAAAAACTTCATTGGATCCTTTTAGGACACCTAATGTGGTAAGGTGCACGTGCTCTCTCTCTCTTCTGTCAGGTCAAGTTGCAGCCATCTTACAGCAACCCAGTAGGGTTTTCAAGGGAAGAGATGCTCAGAGGTGGCTTTGCCATTGCCTGCCTTCCGCATTGTGACCCTGGACTTCCTTGGTGGTCTCCCATCCACATACTGACCAGGGCCAACCCTGCTTAGCTTCTGAGATCTGAGGAGACTGGGCTAGCCTGGGCCATCCAGGTCAGGGCAAAATGCTGTATTATGAGAGTTTAATAAAGGGTGTCACTCTTTAATGAAGAGCAGGGATTCAGACTTGGGTCTCCCAGACTGTAGCTGGACATGCTGTCCACTACCCCATGCCGACTATATGGAGCAGAGCTTCATCAGCCCTAAATGGGAGGGTTTGGGAAGGCTCATTCAACACAGTGCTCATCCTTTGAAAAATCATTCTATGCCCGTACATGTGTACAACTTGTTTGAGCATCGGATTCCATTGTTGGTCTTCCTTGGCATGCTGAAGCACTTCGGCATCTTTTTGGAATGAAAAGAATCTGTAAAAGGTCAAATGCTTAAAAAAAAAAAAATAGACCCAATTTGTCTTTTCGGTCTCCTGTCTGAATAAGTCTGTTATGTCTTCTATGCATTTTGTTCAGTAAAAAGTTAGTGCTAGTCGGGATTAAGGTGGATAAAATCAATCCGATTCTCCATAAAGCTGCCAGGAGCAAAAAAGGAAAAGGGGGGAAAAAATCCTAAGAATGAAGATTAAGCTCTGATTAATAGCTTCTCAGTCACGTGTGTGTCTTGAAGTCGATGAAAAGCTGATGAAAGACTGTGGCACAAAATGTTCCTAAGTGTTAACATTTCATTTGCACTGGAACTTGCTGCATCAAGGTAAGGAATGCGTTAGACAGAGGAGGACTTGCTAACCTCACTATTCCTGGCTGGTTGTAGTTTTCCAAAGTCACAGACCTATTTCCTGGCCCTGAGTGCTGAGGTCGTTTTTAAAATGAACATCCAAAGGCAGGAGCTGGGATCGTTTGTCTGCGCCCAATATTTCTCCGCAGCTGATTTTGCTATTTGGATATGGCATGATGGGGGGGGGGATTGAACACTTTATCTTGACACTCAGTCAGGGTTGATTTCTTTTAGGATTGACTGATTTGATCTTCTTGCAGTCCAAGGGACTCTCAAGAGTCTTCTCCAGCACCATAGTTCAAAAGAATCTATTATTCGGCGCTCGGCCTTCCTTATAGTCCAACTCTCGCAGCCATACATGACTACTGGGAATACCATTGCTTTGACCATGCAGACTTTTGTTGGCAGGGTGATGTCTCTACTTTTTATCATGCTGTTTAGGTTCGCCATCGCTTTCCTCCCAAGGAGCAGGCGTCTTTTAATTTCATGACTGCTGTCACAGTCTGCGGTGATCTGGGATCCCAGGAACGTGAAGTCTGTCACTACTTCCACGACTTCCCCTTCTATTTGCCAAGGAGTGATGGGGCCGGATGCCATGATCTTAGTTTTTTTTTTTATGTTGAACTTCAAGCCCACTTTTGCGCTCTCCTCTTTTACCCTGAGCAAGAGGCTCTTTATGTCCTCTTCACTTTCTGCCATTAGAGTGGTATCATCTGCATATCTGAGGTTGTTGATCTTTTCCCCAGCAATCTTAATTCCCGCTTGTGATTCATCCAGGCCAGCATTTCGCATGATGTACTCTGCATATATATTAAATAAGCAAGGCGACAATATACATCCTTGTCGTACTCCTTTTCCTATGCTGAACCAATCAGTTGTTCCATATCCGGTTCTAACTGTCGCTTCTTGGCCCTTATACAGGTTTCTCAAGAGACATGTGAGGTGGTCTGGTACTCCCATCTCTTTAAGGACCTGCCATAGTTTGTTGTGATCCGCACAGTCAAAGGCTTTAGCATAGTCAGTGAAGCAGAAGTAGATGTACCTAGTTAATACTGAAACCTCCAATGATGAAGAATCCATCACCTCACAAGGGAGACCGTTTCAGCGTCGAACACAATTCACCATCAGGAAATTCTTCCTCAAATTTAGATGAAACCTCCTTTGCTGTAATTCATATCTATTAGTCCAAGACCTGTCATCCAACATGACTGAAAATGTTTTTGCCCCATCCTCTGCATGGCACCCCTTTAGGTATTGGATGGTGGCAATCATACCATCTTGCAAGTGTCTTTTCTCCAGCGTGGAGATTCCCAATTCTTTCAGTCTCTCCTCAGAGAACATGGTCTCCAAACCTCTCACCAGCTTTGTTGCCCTATGCTAGACTCCTTCCAGCTTCTTGACATCCTTTGAAACTGCAGTGCCCAAAACTGAACACATCCCTCCAGGTGAAGTCTAACCAAAGCCGTGTACAGCAGCACCAGTACTTTATTGTAGTGTAGTTTGGTGTAGTGGTTAAGAATGCGGACTGCAATCTGGGAGAACCAAGTTTGATTCCCCACTCCTCATGCAGCTGCTGATGTGACCTTGGGTCAGTCAAAAGTTTTTTCAGAGCTGTTCTCCCGAGCAGTTCTTGAAAGAGCTCTCTCAGCCCCACGTACCGCAGAGGGGAGGGGAAGGGAAAGGAGATTGTAAGCCACTCTGAGACTCCCAAGTGAAGGGCAGAGTATAAATCCAACCTCTTTTTTCTCTCTCTCTCTTTATGAGACCTCAACACTACACTTCTGCTAATTCAGCCTAAAGTCTCCTTAACCTTTTTTACTGTCACATTACAGTGCTGGCTCATATTAAGCTTATGGTTTACTAGAACCCCAAATCCTTTTCACTGGGGGCACTACCCAACCAGGTTTCACCCATCCAATATTTATATAACTGATTTCTTACTAGCCAAGTTGCAACACTTTACATTTCTCCTTTTAAAACTGCATTTTATTTGCCTGGGCCCAATCCTCTGTTGTATCCAAGTCCAGCTGCAAACAAGTCTGGGTTTGATTCCCCACTCCTCCACATGCAGCTGCTGGTGTGACCTTGGGTCAGTCATAAGTTCTTTCAGAGCTGTTCTTGAAAGAGCAGTCCTCAAGAGAGCTGTCTCAGCCCCACCTACCTCACAGGGCAGCATCTGTTGTGGGGAGGGAAATGGAAGGCGATTGTAAGCTGCTCTGAGACTCCTTTGGTTAGTGAAGGGCGGGGTATAAATCCTATCTCCTCCTCCTCCTCCTCCTCCTCGAAGGCATTAACTTCAGTATAATCTGCAACCTTGATGTGCACATTCTGAACTCTGTCATCTAAGTCATTCATAAAGACGTTAAACAGCACTGGTACCAAAAGAGAATTGACTAGGCAAAGGCGTTGGAACCAGACCATGTCTGTACTTAAATTAGGCTTGCTCCTTTCAGGGACTGATGTTGCCCTCTGTATTCCCTTTTGTGCTTGAATAAGACTGTATGGACAGAGCACTTGGACTCCCCAGTAGTTCTCTAAGCCCAGTCCTAAGACCCCCTGGCAGGAAGTGTAGGGGGATCAGCAGAAATATTTCATCAATTACATATAATTTATAGAATCTGCTTTACATATTGCTTTCACGATATGTAGTGGAGAGATTTTAAAATGATTTTGCAGATATAATGGGCAGAATTATTAGTGATGATCAGCCATGGCATCTGAATAATATTCATCACCTGAGAGCCAGTTTGGTGTAGTGGTTAAGAGTGCATCTCTAATCTGGGAGAACCGGGTTTGATTCCCCACTCCTTCACATGCAGCTGCTGGTGCGACCTTGGGTTAGTCACAAGTTCTCTCAGAGCTGTTCTCTCAAGAGCAGTCCTCGAAAGAGCTCCCTCAGCCCCAACTTCCTCAAAGGGTGTCTGTTGTGGGAAGGGGACAGGAAAGGAGATTGTAAGCCACTCCGAGACTCCAAGTGAAGGGCTGGGTATAAATCCAATCTCTTCTTCTGCTTCTTTTTTGAGCCCTCTATGTGAGCATCTAAATGGCCCGGACTGGCTGCTGTTAGAGATAGAATGCTGAACTAGAGAGCCTGTGGTCTGATCCAGCAGGTCAGACCTTCATAACATACAAAAAGCCCTGCTGGTTCAGACCAGTGGAGTTGTTTTGGTCCAGCATCCTGCTTCCCCATCATGGCCATCCAAATGGTTCAGAAGGGGTACAGATGACAAAGCCATCCTCTGTTCTTGCTTTCCAGCAGTCAACATTCAGGGGGATAGTGCTTCTCAACAAGAAGATTATATTCGGTAATCACTGCTAACTGCCAAAGATTGATCTCTCCTACATGAATTTGTCTAATCCCCTTTTAAAAGCCATCTCATCCTGTGGCCATCATTGCATCCAGTGGCAGTGAGCTCCACAAGTTAATTATGCATAGTGTGGAAAAGTACTGTCTCTTGGCTGCTCTGCATCTAGTAAATTGTTATTTTTTAAAAAAATTCTTCTTAACTATGAACAACAACTGAAGTTGCTACTTTGAAAATTCACTGGAAATTGTTCCTTCTCTGGCAGCTGGGGATATTGTAATAAAAGTTCTGTTCCCGGACTATTACACATTTTTTGGGGGGATGTTCACTTCTTGCCTTTAATATGAAACACTGGCTTTTTCTGCTTTGGTCAGTGTTCCCTGGTCTAAGTCCAAGAAATGATTCCGCTGCATAGAGAAAGTGGGCTTAGCAACATCCAAGTCGAAATTGGTTCACCATTTACAGGCTCTGGTCCCCCCCCAAAAAAAAGTACAACATTTCAGTTATTGTCCGCTTCTCTCTCGAAAAGAGGAGGACACTCTGATACGCTTGGGTTCCTCTTCCCACAATCCCTGGAGGCAGGAAATTGATTGCACCTTCCATCTCTGGGGAGAGGAGGAGCCCATCTTCAGTCTTTTTCCTGCCTCCACCTGAAAGAGCAGTGGATTAGAGAGCCCCTGAGATTTTCCTTTAAGGAGCTCCTCTGGTTGCACTTTGTTTTTCTCTTTCCACCTGTGTGCCTTTCCCTTTGTTTAAAAAACAAACTTTGTTTTTCTGGCCTTGTCCTCCTGAGGCTGTTTGCCTTTTGCCCGCTGCTTCAGTCATGGCATTGTCTGCAGCGGAGGTCTCCAACCATGGGACCTCCTCTGTGGGAGAGTTGGGGGAAGTGATCCCCAGGCAGCAGAGTAGGAACTCCCTGCAAACTCGCTTGCCCGGCTGTCCCGCCACAGCACAGCTCCTGGAGAGAGCCACAGGCCACAAATCACCTGGCTTGGATGATGAAGAAGCAGGCTTGATTTTTGGCGCCAAAACTGAGCCCTCTACCAATCAGCCAGGGCAGCCTGTATCTGGCCATCCGGCCTGCTCAGTGCAGCCTTCTGCAGCCATTGGAGCAGTGAGTTGAAGGGAGACAGTAGCTCCTCATCAGGATGGAAGCCAGGAGCAGGGCAAGCCCTTCATTGTCCCAACAAGCTTCCAGGACTGGCTAGAACAATTTGTCTCCAATCAGTTAGAGAATTAAAAAAGAGCTTCTTTATCCTCCTTGAAAAGACTACAGGAGTCCTCTTCCCCCCCCCCAGTCAAACACCTTCCAAAAATCAGCTACTTCAAGGCCTCTAGACACAGAGAAATGCTAGGGCTTCTCTTGGCCAACAAAGGCTGCCTGTAAAATCACCTTCCCCATCAGGAGCAATTATTCAGATTTCTCAGACTACAGATCTGAAGACAGGGATTCCCCCCATAGGCTCTGAGGATTCTGATGCAGATCTGGATAAAGAGGAAGGCCGGTTGTCTGAGGACAAAGTCCCTCAACAGAGCAAGCCAAGTCACCACCTTTTTTCTCACGAGGAGCTTCCTGCTCTCTACTACATAAAGCATAAAAATCCTACAGCTTTCTGCCCCTAAGGTACAAATCCCCAAGGAAGAAGAGGAAGAGGTTGATGGTGATGATGACAATGACACTAAAGGGGCCCCTGAGGTTTTCGCTAGGGTTAGAGAGCTGGGTTCAACTTTTACCTTCCCTTCCTTTTTTAAAACTGAGACAAAAGAGAAATGGTCAGATTCTACCAATAACCATTTAGATTCTGGACAGGCTAAAAGAATGTACTCTTTTCCTACCAAGGTTAACCAGCTTACTGAAAGTTCCAGTAGTAGATGCTCCTGTGGCTAGCTTAGCATCAGGGGTGGCTCTTCCAAAAGAGGACTCCCTTTCTAAGTCTCATGTGGCATCTTGGCCTTGCCTGGGTGACAAGCTATTTGGGGATAGCCTAGAGGACATCTTAATTGAGACCAAGGATAAGAAGAAGGTTGTGCCGTTCACCTATAAAAGGGAGGACAGATGGCAGAAAAATTATGGTTCACAGTCCTTTCATTCTTACAGAATGCTTCCATGATTTAGATCAAACTCCAAGCGGCAGTTGTGGACCAAATCCAGACCTAACTTCAAACTGCTGATAAGGGAGGAAAACAGTGGCAACAACAAAAATGACGCCAGGCAAGCTCCGGTGGGGTGGTGGTGGTTGGCTTCAAAAATTCCATCAAGCCTGGAATTTATCATCCACTGACAAATTGGTAAAAGAAACCATAACCCATGGCTATTGAATAGAATTTGTCACCCTCCTTCATGACAGATTCCTGAGCTCACCAGTCCTTCACTGCCCCATCAAGAGACAGCGTGCACAGGAAGCCATCAGACATCTGCTGGAGATGGCCCCAATGGAACCTGTGCCATCGTTGCAAAGGCTCTTAGACATCTGTTCTATTTTTTTCATAGTTCCCAATTAGAATGGATACTAGATGATCTCATATTCCTGAACAGGTTTGAGAGGTACAAGAAGTTCAAAATGGAGACCTTGAAAACCATTGTAGAAGCCCTGCAGCTGGAGGACTTCATGGCCTCCATCGATTTGACCAAGGCAGATCTTCATGTGCCCATAACTCCCTGGGACAGATGGTATCTGAGATTCACCTTTGGTTGAAAACGCTTCCAGTTCAGGGCCATGCCATTTGGGTTGGCATCAGCACCCCGGGTATTCACAAAACTAATCATCTCACTTGTTGCAAGCCTGTGTTGAAATGGAACCCATATCCATCCCTACCTCGATGACCTCCTTATAAGGTCACCTTCACAAGAGCAGGCACTCAGGAACATTCAGGACACTATCCCGTGCCTCTCTGGTCACAGCTTCCTAATCAACCTCCAGAAAAGCCAACTAACATCTGTCTATATCATCACGCGTTTTGGGTCAGTGATAGATTCAATAAAGAAAAAAGTGTTTCTTCCATTAGACAGAGCAGAGAAGATCGTTCAGCCTGTAAAACAGGTTCGCTCTGTGAAATCAATGGACTTGATGATCCTGGCACGTCTGCTAGGTTACGTGATTGTAGCTATCGAGACAGTCCCTTGGGCCCAGGCACACACTCAGGTACTTCAGTGGATGCTATTGCCATATCAAAGGCTCTTAGCCCTCCGAAAGCACATCAGAGTCAGCATCAGTTAGCATCTCAGGAAGGACCTCCTTTGGTGGACAAGCAATAAACGCTTGTTGGCAAACCCTTCCAATTGACCACAGAACTACAGATCACAACAGACGCTAGCCAGGTGGGTTGTGCACTGGGCCACATGCAAGGGTCCTGGTGCCATCAAGAAGCTTCCCTCTGCAGCAGTCTTTCGGAACTGTGTGCAATTCATCTGGCACTTCTTCACTTCCAAGACCGTCTGTCTCAATTGAAGATATGTATATGGACAGACAACACCATAGCCAAGGTGCACGTGAACCGCCAGGGAGGCACCAAAGTCAAGAAGCTACAGCAGGAGTCAACTATCCTCATGTCCTGGGCACAGTTCCCTCTAAGCTGAGTCAATGTGAGCTAGCTCACAGTTTTTTAGCCTCCAACTCACACGTTTTTGTCTTAGCTCAGGAAGGACAGCTCCAGAACAAACTGATTTATGCAGCAGCCAAATCGCTCGCTCACAATTTTAATGCCAGTAGCTCACAAAGTAGAATTTTTGCCCACAAGACTCCACAGCTTAGAGGGAGCATTGGTCCTGGGCAGAACAACATCTGGCCTCTCTTGGAGCAGAACGCATCAGTGGCATAGCAAACGTTCAAGGAGATTGGCTCAGCCGCACCAAGCTGGACCGGGGGGTGGGGGATGGTCCCTTAGACACGAAACATTCCAGTCCCCAGTGGCCTAACATACAGAGATCTCTTTGCCTCCGTGACCAGTGCCAAGATACCCAGATTCTTCTCGAGACACCCGTGTCAACAAGCAGAGCAAGTGAGTGTTCTGATGTCCCCTTGGCCATCGAGTCTTCTGTATGCCTTTCCCCCCATACGTTTGTTTCCAAACAAATTGAAACAGGAGAAGGCAGAGTTGATTCGCCTGACCCCATTCTGGCCCAGGAGATGTTGGTTTTCCAGCCTGCTGAAATAATCAGTTCAACCTTCATGGGAACTTCCACTGTCACCCAGTATGGTAACCCAGGGTCCCATCTGTCATCCAGATCCAGCTTGACTTAGTCTGACAGGATGGGGATTGAGTGGCAAGCGCTGATCGCACAGGGTTTCTCTGATCAGTTCATTCAGACCATGGAATTTACAGCAGTTCTTGGATGACTTTTGTCAAATGGTGCAAGAGGAAACACCTGCATCCAGACACCCTGGATCTTCCTCAGGTATTGTCCTTCCTACAGGATCTAAGGGTCTAAGAACAAGCACTCTCTGTCACCAGGTAGCTGCTCTGAGCACCATACTTTCATCAGTTAGTGGTGCACCACTCTTGAGGCACCCAGCGGTGAAGAGATTTCTGAAGGGAGTTACTTTGTCTCAGCCCCCTACAGTGCACAGGTCTCCCTCTTGAAGACTTCATGCCTTTCTTCAGGCTCTAACCAGTCCTCCATTTGAGCCCCCATGGGAGGTTTCCCTGAAGTTCCTTACCCTGAAGATACTTTTCCTGGTAGCTGTTAACACCAGTAAGACACGTCTCAGAGATAGGTGTGCTTTTTCCATCCAAACCCACCCACTATCCAGGAATGGTTCCAAAAACTTTGGGACCAATATGTAATGGAAAGTATTACTGGAAAATGTAATGCTGCAAAAACTGACCAGCCTGATATGAGGTTTAGTGCAAAGTGGTTTCCTATTCTTACCTTCTTAGAAGCAGAAAAATACATACCACCCTCTTGGAAGAAATATATTGATTGGCTCTGAAGGAAGTCGAAAGGTAGAATTTGTCTTAACAGGGACATGAGGATATATCCTATTACAGATGTTTAAATTATAATAGGTCAACATTCTACATAGTGAAAAGTAGTGTTAAAAGGTCTGTCAAAGATTAATATTTACCTGATTTATTGCTAAAAAATTTCTTCTCCAAAATATAAAGATATCCAGTACAATATTGAGATTAGTTAAATGTTGACTGTATATTTGTTCTTGATGATTGATGTATAGATTATGTTGTTATTAGTACTAACTATTTCTTGTTAAAATTGAAGTGGTTCTATCTTACTTTAACAGTTGTATGCATTTTTAATACTTCAATAAAAAAGTGTTGAAAATAATAAAAAAGAAAGGGCTTATGCATCTTCCCTAAGGACATGGTGGTTCTGCGCAGAGATCCCACCTTCATCCCCAAGGTCAACACACCTTTTCAGAACTCACAGGAGATGTATTTGCCATCCTTCTGTCCAAAGCTGTCTCATCTTAGGGAGAAGAACTGGCACTCGCTTGACCTTCGCAGAGCTCTTCGCGTTTATATCAGAAGGACCAAGCTATTTAGGAAGTCGGATTCTCTTTTTGTGGCTTTTCATCCAGCAGTCAAGGGGAAATTGGTTTCTAAGGCTACACTAAGCGGGTGGCTAAAGGACTGCATCTCTTTGGCACATGAATCTCAGGGCTTTCAAGTCCCAGAGGGCATCACAGCTCATTCCACAAGAAGTGCTTCTATGTCAACAGTGTTCGACACAAATGCATCCGTTGCGGATATCTGCAAGGCCGCTACCTGGCCCTCAGGGTCAATGTCTATCAGGCACTACAAGACGGACTCTATTGTTGTGGCTGATGCAGCATTTGGTCGGAGAGTCCCACAGAAAGTGGTCTAGTCCTACTGTTATCTCTTATGCTTGGCAATCGCTTTTCCCTCCCAGGATCAGATGAGCATATCAGTGTCCTCCTTCTCTTAAGGACACTCTGGACCCACCCTAGTTGGTGCTTGGAGGGGTCAACAGTGGGAGGGCTTCTAATGTCCTGGCCCCACTGGTGGACCTCCTGATGGCACTGGTATTTCTGGCCACTGTGTGATACAGAGTGTTGGACTGGATGGGCCTTTGGCCTGATCCAACATTGGCATCTCTTATGTTCTTATGTTCTTATGAGGGTCTCTGTTCAGCCTAATACATCTCCTAAAGGGTGACTGACTGCCAATCTCCATGTTCATTGTTCTTTCATTGTTCTAACAGTTTATCGTTACCTGCGTGGTTTGTTTCATAGGGTTCTGTAAGCCTTGTTGTTTGTTTGTTTGGTACGCATTGTGGACTGTTATCAGCTGCGGAAGTCTCTGGACTGAGGGTGGGCTCCTCCTTCCCCCTGGAGATGGAAAATACAATCAATTTCCTGCCTCCAGGGATTGTGGGAAGAGGAACCCAAGCATATCAGAGTGTCCTCCTCACCCTTGAGTAGAAGGAACCTTCACGGTAAGTCCAGTGTTCCGATCTAAGCACGTACATGAATACCTCTGTGTTTGGTGGCTCTCTTTTAGCATATCCAGTAGTAGTACTGTGAACTGGCCCTAATTCTCCCAGGTAACCAAAAGCAAAGATTTTTTAAAAAATGTAAAACTAAATGCATCCAAGAATGCGTCAGCATCTTGAACTTGCCTTCCCCATGAACCTCTGGTCAAGAGAATGCTAAGGATACTGAAGACTCCATTAAAAAATGGAAAGTGGAAATTTGCAATGTTGCATGCGCTTGGCGTATCTCATTTAAATGGGGTCACTTTGCCTATCCATTCAGTGTCAGTGTGTCAGTGAGCCATTGCCTGGGTGGGTGCTGAAGTTGTGCATTTTCAATGCATAGCAGTTGAAGGTCCGCTTTGAATAAATGCTGGGTGCAGGTTCCCTCTAAGCTGAGTTAGTGTGAGCTAGCTCACAGTATTTTAGTCTCTGGCTCACACATTTTGTCTTAGATTAGGAAGGATGGCTCCAGAGCAAACCAATTGATGCAGTAGCCAAATCGCTCGCTCACAACTTTAATGCCGGTAACTCACGAAGCAGAATTTTTGCTCACACGACTCCACAGCTTAGATTTTTTTAGGGAACACTATTGTTGTTAAGTTCTTTTTGCCCCCATCGAGCCTCATGTTTTAGACCCAGTTTAAACCTTAAGAAGAACTCACCTGTACAGTGTTGCGTATGCTCAGGATTTTATTTGAATTGGACCCTCAGCAACTAAGCTTATACCCAGAATTAAACTGTGTTGGTCTTAAAGGTACCACTGGACTCAAACTTTATTCTATTGCATGTCCTCATGAAAGTGATTCTGTAGTCTGGGAGCCACTACAGAAAAAAGCCCTGATTTCTCACCAAAACTGTACTTTCCTGGTTGAGCAAAGACAGATATTAGCTAGCGTATGGACTTCAATGAAGAGAGACAGTTTTCCAGATCTGTCATCCAAGACCACAAAAGGTTGTGAAGCCACCTTAGGCACCCAAAGTTGGAAACACATTGGCAACCAGTATAGTTTGAGCTGAACAGGCTGTACATGTGCACACTTCGAAACAAAATGGGTAGCTGCATTCTGCACGTTGAAGCAGTTTGAGTGCTCTTTCAAGGGCTGTCCCATGTAGGTAGTCAAGCCTAGAAGATCATAGAATCATAGAGTTGGAAGGTGTCATACAGACCATCTAGCACAACCCCCTGCTCAGTGCAGGATCAGCCTAAAGCATCCCTAACAAGTGTTTGTCCAGCCGCTGCTTGAAGACTGCCACTGATGGGGATGTTATGCCTCTGTTGATACACTGCAAGACTACATTAGCCTTTTTTTTTGCCGCTGAAGCCTGCTCTAGATATAGATGATATAAGACATTTCTAGCTTACCCTCCATATTTAAGCATCAGAGCATCCATGGTTTCAGTTTGGTGTAGTGGTTAAGTGTGTGGACTCTAATCTGGGAGAACCGGGTTTGATTCCCCACTCCTCCACTTGCACCTGGCTGGATGACCTTGGGCAAGCCGTAGCTCTGATAATAGCTGTTCTTGAAAAAGAGCAGTTTCTGTCAGAGCTCTCTCAGCCCCACCTGCCTCACAGGGTTCTGTTGTGGAGAAGGGAAGGGAAAGGAGTTTGTAAGCCGCTCTGAGACACCTTTGGGTAGTGAAGGGCAGGGTATAAATCCAAACTCTTCTTCTCTCTTCTTCTCCAGCAGAACAGGTGGGGTAATCAATAGCCCGTCTAACTCAGGCAAAGTAATCTTCTCCGGAACATTAGTATTCCCCCTTCTCAGTTCTCTTCTGGGTTCAGTTTCAATTTCTTCTGAGTGTTCTTACAAAGCTATGATCCCTAGGAATTTTGGAGAATTGGTTTGGCTAGTTGAAAACAAGTTTAAGTTTCTAGGATAGGTGAGGCCTCAGTATAATTGTACATTTTATTTATTTAATTTTTTTATTTTTATTTATAAATTCGATTTATTTACCGCTCTGACCCCGAAGGGTCTCTGAGCGGTTTACAGATAGTTTCAAATACATTTTCCCTAACTAAGGCCACATAGTATACAGGGGTGGGGCTGCCTACCGGCACCCAGGTGGCAGGGCTGTTGTTCTTCGGCTCCGGCATTCTTCCTCCAGGTGGTCTTTGGGGTCGGCATCCCGTCTCCGATGTCCAGGGGCAGGGGCAGGTCTTCCAGCTTTGGCAGTCTCTGGTGCGCGGCCCGTGTCAGCCACAGCACGGCCATCGTCCACTTACGGCTCTGCTGTGCCTGCGCCTTCACGTCACCGCGTTCCTCCGTAGCTCCGCCTCCGCCGTTGTTAGATCTCGCCACTCGTTGTTCCGCTCACTGGCCACCAGGGATCGCCTCACCAACCTCGCTGCTCCGTTGCTTTCGTTGTTCCAACCACTCCGCTGTCGCCGCTGCCGAATTGCTCCTGCCACACACCTCACACATGATTTGATATTTGGATGCAGTGTTGATATTGCATCTAAGCTGTGCATCTGTTGCTTGTATATGCATGCTTCTCAGTGCATATGATGGTGCCAGTGAAGAATAGGGGAGGCAATATTTCTTGGCGCTTGAGCAGTATAAAATGCTCCAGTGCTCTATAGACTGAAACATGGCCGTAAAAATAACACCATGAAGTTTTGTGTTTCTGGCCTCTTGGTGGTTCCTTGTCACATTTGCTTATTTTTACAGGGCATCAAATATGAAAGTTTGCTGCCGTGTCTGGAATGGTGTTCTCAGAGGGAAAGCGAACCGTTGCAAGGAGTGGTTGTTTTGTGGCAAATTGCTGAACAAATGACCAATTACAACAGGTTTTAAAAACCCCGCAGAAGTTTGTTCCTGGAAGGTACCTTCTGGATTAGTGTTGAGGTGGTCACTCTTGGCAACCGTTATGCAATTAGCTGTGATCATTAAGCATCTGATAGTGCTTAAGAGAACAGCCTGTTACCATGGAATGTTCTAGCCCAGTTCTAGCAAGGGCAATTAAATTTCTTCTTTCGGTGTCTCGTGTTACCAACTGTTGCAGAATATTATGGCAATCTTATTCAAGCAAATCTGTAACAGGTGACTTATTTCCTCTCCCCCCCCCCACCTAAGGGAAGCATTCTTTTTAAAACCGACACATGGAAATGAGGGGTCTCTTTGCCTGTTCCAAAGTAACATTACCCATTAAATCAGAGGGCTATGTCGAGATGGCTACTTACTTGATCCCTGTGGGTTACAGCTCCCTGACTGAAGGGAAGTCAGAAGATAATATATTCCAGGTGTCAAGTGG
>NW_015177107.1:39652-39794 GCF_001447785.1 Gekko japonicus | reverse complement strand
CATATTTAAAGATAAGATAAAATATGATTTCTGAGATTCTCACCAAAGTGCTTTCAGAAAGATGAGTCTTATTCAATCCACGTCTGAGAGATTCAGGGATGTTTTGGGTGTGTCTGTCTTAATGTAGGCCCAATTATGTGAA
>NW_015177107.1:25851-36949 GCF_001447785.1 Gekko japonicus | reverse complement strand
CGTTGTTAGATCTCGCCACTCGTTGTTCCGCTCACTGGCCACCAGGGATCGCCTCACCAACCTCGCTGCTCCGTTGCTTTCGTTGTTCCAACCACTCCGCTGTCGCCGCTGCCGAATTGCTCCTGCCACACACCTCACACATGATTTGATATTTGGATGCAGTGTTGATATTGCATCTAAGCTGTGCATCTGTTGCTTGTATATGCATGCTTCTCAGTGCATATGATGGTGCCAGTGAAGAATAGGGGAGGCAATATTTCTTGGCGCTTGAGCAGTATAAAATGCTCCAGTGCTCTATAGACTGAAACATGGCCGTAAAAATAACACCATGAAGTTTTGTGTTTCTGGCCTCTTGGTGGTTCCTTGTCACATTTGCTTATTTTTACAGGGCATCAAATATGAAAGTTTGCTGCTGTGTCTGGAATGGTGTTCTCAGAGGGAAAGCGAACCGTTGCAAGGAGTGGTTGTTTTGTGGCAAATTGCTGAACAAATGACCAATTACAACAGGTTTTAAAAACCCCGCAGAAGTTTGTTCCTGGAAGGTACCTTCTGGATTAGTGTTGAGGTGGTCACTCTTGGCAACCGTTATGCAATTAGCTGTGATCATTAAGCATCTGATAGTGCTTAAGAGAACAGCCTGTTACCATGGAATGTTCTAGCCCAGTTCTAGCAAGGGCAATTAAATTTCTTCTTTCGGTGTCTCGTGTTACCAACTGTTGCAGAATATTATGGCAATCTTATTCAAGCAAATCTGTAACAGGTGACTTATTTCCTCTCCCCCCCCACCTAAGGGAAGCATTCTTTTTAAAACCGACACATAGAAATGAGGGGTCTCTTTGCCTGTTCCAAAGTAACATTACCCATTAAATCAGAGGGCTATGTCGAGATGGCTACTTACTTCGACAACTGATCCCTGTGGGTTACGGCTCTCTGACTGAAGAGAAGTCAGAAGTTAATATATTCCAGGTGTCAAGTGGAAGCCATATTTATTTTTAAAGATTTTTTTTTAAAAAATCAATTTAAGTATTCTTGAAATGAATAAATATGAAAGAATCACATACATATCATTCCTTATCCCTTATCATATTTAAAGATAAGATAAAATATGATTTCTGAGATTCTCACCAAAGTGCTTTCAGAAAGATGAGTCTTATTCAATCCACGTCTGAGAGATTCAGGGATGTTTTGGGTGTGTCTGTCTTAATGTAGGCCCAATTATGTGAAACCCGCATGACTGTACCAAAACCTTCCAGTTAGTCAGTTCTGTTGGTATGAGGTGAGGGGTTCTCTTGAGTTCAAAAGAAATTTCCTGTAGAAATGTATGCATCTAAACTGTGAACTGTTAAATCAGCTTGTTCAAAGATTTTTCTGGATATCAATCCTCCTGTTCAAAGTTATCTCTTTTCCAAAGATGGAGCTGAGAAAGAACTTGTATGTGCTTTGCAAATCCAAAAGCTAAAACAAATTGTCGGACATGCTGTTTGTTCAACCAACACCTTTGTGACAAGAGGCTGTGACAAATCTGTCCCCTCCAGGGAAGGAGGTCTCTAGTCTTTCCTTGAGTTGTTATGTGCAGAATAAAACAGGTTTGGATAATACCCCACCCATTTTCTTCTTGTATATACTGAGGAAGTAGGATCTTCTGCCTCCTAAATCCAGACCCACCATGAGCTGGTGGTATTTGAATACGGGGGGGTTTAAATCTTCCCCAGTACATTTGCAAACGCAAATACATTTGCATGCGCAGGAACTGCTCTTCCCATATGAGAACACAGTTGCTCCAGCCTGGCCTGGCGACAGATCCTGGCAGCCACTCTGGGCCTAGCCTTAGTGTCAAAGGATGCTGGCAGGCACTTCAGCCAGGCATGAGTGAAGGAGCATGCCAGCAGCCAGGCCCAGCCATCGTGGTGGTGGCGGCACTGGAGGGTGCTGGCAGCCACGCCGGGCCTGGCCTGGCCATGGAGAATGTGGGCAGCCTGACCAGGCTTGGCTGTGGAGGACACCAGCAGCTGCAGCAGGAAGGGCCATGGAAGATACTTGCAGCCAAGCCGGGCCTGGCCAAGGAGGATGCTGGGCTCATTAGTAGCTGTGCCAAACTTGGTGCTCGTGGGGGGGGAGGTGATATGGGATTTCCCCCATGAGCCTCCTGTCCCCTTCCCGAGCCATGTGGGGAATCGGCAGCAATGGGGGGAGGCATCCTCCTACACGTGTATCCCAGGCCCCCACTTCTGCATGTATAAAAACCAACATCTGTGCATGGATATCCAGGCTTAGCATCAAAGGTGAGGCAGGCACAGGGTCTAACCCCCCCCCCCCTTGCAGAAAAGAGCTTCCTCTTGTTTATAGTTTCAGGTGGGTAGCCATGTTGGTCTGCTGAGTGAGATTGGAGTTCAGGAGCACCTTAGAGACATCAATATGTGGTGTCTGGAACTTTTTTGTTGTTGTTCTGTCCCCTTGGAGATAACACTATGCTTTGATCTGGTGGTGGTGGTTGTTAGCCATTCAGTCGTGTTCAACTCTTGGCGATTCTATGGGCCACCTCTCTCCATGTTTTCCGATTTTGTACTGTTTCTTTGAGTTGTTCCATGCTCAGGCTGGTGTCAACTTTTATGGCGTCTAGCCACTGTGTTCCTTGTTGGCCCAGTTTTCTTTGCCACTAACCAATCCAAGCATAATTGCTTTTTCTAGTGAGTTTTTCCATATGACATGGCCCAAATAAGTCAGTTGCAGTTTTGTGATTTTTCCTTCCAGTGACATGTCTGGTTTTATGTGCTCCAATACTTGCTTATTTGTCTCCTTTGCTGTGCAAGGAATGTGTAGGAGCCAACAACTTTTGTTGTTGTTGTTCTGTCCCCTTGGAGATAACACTCCGCTTTGATCTGGTGGACTCATGTTCATAATCCCATCTGAGCCATAAAGCCCTTGAGAGGCTTTCAGCAGATTATTACATCTTTCCCTCATTTTTTTCCCCCACCTGTGAAACTGGAACAGTGGTGACCCATCTCACAGGCCTGGCATGATGATGCTTAAGATAGGGCTCATAAGGTTGAATTGTTCAGGCTAGCCTTTGGAGGTTAAACAGATGCTTTGGGCTGGTTTGATAATAATATGATGCTGAGCCATATATTTTAATATTTTATGTCCCACCGCTGGGCCTCCCACGACCCCCCCACTGCCGGCCACCCCAGCAGCTCCCGACAGCCCCCCCCACAGGTCAGCCCACACCCACCTGAGAGGCCAAGAAAGAGCCAGCGAAGGGGTCTGATCTCGGTGTGGCCGGGCCCCAGCAGTCCAGTTGGTGCCACCCCAACGCCAGCAGCTGCGGGGAGGGAGAGGAGCTGACATCCAGGACAGAGGCTACTGTGCCGGGCCACAGGCCCAGCGTGAGGGACCGCCCACGCCTCTGACCCCGGTGGCCCAGGCAGAGCACACGTGTGTCGACCCGCCCCGGAGGAGACACCTGAGAGCATGGCCTCTCCGACTAAGTACGGGGGCGGGGCAAGGGGCAGATAGTGGAGGAGTGGGAGCAGGCCCAGGGGACGATTGAGGGAGCGGGGATGGGGATAAAAGGAGGGCTGTGTGTAGGGGCCGAGGAGGATTGCCTGCGGTCCGCAAAGCCACGGTCAGAGAGACAGATGGCAAGTGACTCAGGAGGAGCGTGGGTTAGGGTGTGGTGATGGAACCCCCTCCCCCGCTTGCACAACTGAGGCCCCTGCTGCCCTTAGGGTCAGAGAGACAGACAGCAAGTGACTCAGGAGGAGTGTGGGTTAGGGTGTGGTGATGGAACCCCCTCCCCCGCTTGCACAACTGAGGCCCCTGCTGCCCTTAGGGACGGGCCATCAATGTGGCTGGGCTTCTCCAGAGCTTTGACTCCAGCGACAGCAAGGGGGAGGTCAACTGATTCGTGCAACATTTTATATTATTTGATTTTGCTGGTTTTTAATTTATTTATTATCATGTTGTTTTTAAGTATTGTAAGTGGCCGTGAGACCCCCTTGGATGAGCAGTGACTTAAAATAAATTCTAGTACATAAAGAAAAATGAGATAGTGGTAGTGTCATTGCTAAGACCCAAGTCTTAGAGCCAGTTTGGTGTAGTGGTTAAGTGCGCGGACTCTAATCTGGGACAACCGGGTTTGATTCCCCACTCCTCCACTTGCACCTGCTGGATGACCTTGGGCAAGCCATAGTTCTGACAAGAGCTGTTCTTGAAAAAAGAGCAGTTTCTGTCAAGAGCTCTCTCAGCCCCATCTACCTCACAGGGTGTCTGTTGTGGGGAGGGGAAGGGAAAGGAGTTTGTAAGCCCCTCTGAGACTCCTTTGGGTAGTGAAGGGCGGGGTATAAACTCAGTCTCTTCTTTTTCTTCTTCATGTGGTACCAGGTGGAAACTGTGTTTGGTATAGTGCCAGTGTTTGGTGTAGAGCCAGTTCAGTATACTGGTTAGAATCACAGACTCTAGTCTGGGAGAACCGGGTTTGATTCCCCACTCCTCCACATGCAGCTACTGGTGTGACCTTGGGTCAGTGATAAATTCTTTCAGAGCTGTCCTATCACGAGCAATCCTCAACGAGCTCTCTCAGCCTAATTCACAGGGTGTCTGTTGTGGGAAGAGGAAGGGAAAGGAGATTGTAAGCCGCTCTGAGACTCCTTTAGGTAGGGCAGGGTATAAATCCAATTTCTTCTTCTTCGGCACTGCCAAGCTGTATCTTCTCTTGTGTCTCCTTAATGACATTTAGTTGAAAATTGTGTGTGGTGTTTGTCATGGTAGCATTTCTCTGCACTGCTGCATTGGGTGCCGTTTGCAAGGGGTATGTATGCAAGTGCCGATGCGATGACAGCACAGTGTTTGACTTGAACCTAAGAGGCTGGCTGGTGAAACTGGAAGTCCCCAATTCAAGTCTTGCCTCTGCCACAGTTTCACCGGATGGCCCTTCTCCCTCGCACGTGCCTTCTGTCATCTGCCATCTGCTGTTCATCCTGCTTTTCAGGATCGTTTGTAAGGATTACTCAAATAATGCGCTCGAAGTGCTTTGAAACAGTAAAGCAGTATATCAGCCCTAAACGGTGGTGTTATAATCCCCTGACATGCATTGCTGAAGAACCACAAATAACGAGTAGTTACAATGTGGAATTCTCTGCCGGCATAGGCATAAATGGCTTCAAAGGGGGATTAGACAGATTCATAGAGGATAGGTCCACCAGTGGCTACGAGCCATGAAGACTAAATCAAACCTCCACATTCAGAAGCAGTACACCTCTGAATCCCAGTGCCAGGAGGCAGCATCAGGGGAAGGCCTTGCTTGGCCCTCCATAGTAACTGGCTGGCCGCTGTGTGAGACGGGATGTTGGACTAGATGGACTGCTGGTTTGATCCAGCAGGTCTCTTCTTATGGTCTTATGATGAACATCCAGATAGTCCAGGTATCTACTAAGGCTGCGATCACACACACACCTTTAGATCCGACATAGCCATGAATGCCTGACAGATCTAAAGGGAGTGATCAGACAGCAACATCTGGGAAACATCCCGCATTCATCGGCAAGAAGAGGAAAAAGAGATTGGATTTATACCCCGCCCTTCACTACCCAAAGGTGTCTCAGAGTGGCTTACAAACTCCTTTCCCTTCCCCTCCCCACAACAGACACCCTGTGAGGTAGGTGGGGCTGAGAGAGCTCTGACAGAAACTGCCATTTTTCAAGAACAGCTGTGCCAGAATTATGGCTTGCCCAAGGTCATCCAGCCAGGTGCAAATGGAGGAGTGGGGAATCAAACCCGGTTCTCCCAGATTAGAGTCCGCGCACTTAACCACTACACCAAATTGGCAACCTGGGCCGCTTTGCAGCAGAAGTGGAGTTAAAAGACACCGGGGAAAGTCTGGTAGTAAACGGGTTCCAACGGGTCACAGACGGTCTTTCCTCAAGCACGCTCTGAAGCCGTCAGGGTGGTCTGATCAGGCCATCCTGGCTCAGTGCCGTTCTCCCCCCCCCTCACAGTATACACATCATTGCATACTCCATAGGGGGCCCTCTGTGCGGAGGTGCAATTACTTGTTTATGCACATCGGAAACAAACGATAAAAAAACCCACGACTCACCCGCAGTTGCATCTGATCACACTGTGATGGGCTGTGCCCGCAACTACAAAGGGAGGTGTGATCTTGCAACTGTGGGTCAAATTCCTCCAGAGAGGATAGCCTCGCTTCCCCTCCGCTTCGACTGGCACATGTGACCACAGCCTCAGTATAGGTGTTATTATATGAGAAGAAGTGAGTCTCTGATCTAGCCTCAACTTGGCGTTCTTTTTCACTCACATGCCTCTAATTCTTGCTCTCTTTCAGAAGCTGGAGCACAGAGAAGTCCTGGTTGGTCTATTGTTCTTGGTTTTCCCCTTCATACCAGCCAGCAACCTCTTCTTCAGGGTGGGATTTGTTGTGGCAGAGCGCGTCCTTTATATGCCGAGGTAACTTTCCACTTTTGAAATCACTCTTCATTTCATCTTTGTCTAGATATACATATAGATACATTCCACCACCACCCTTCAAAACATCTGTGAATATTATTCGACTCCTGTTCTCTCTAAGATCTCTCAAGCAACATCTGCTGGATTTGGACGGTGGCAAATAGAACAGTTTAATTAGTTACGGGCCGTGCAGTGATTCTGGGTTGTGACTTTTACCCCTTATATTACCTGTTTCTTAATGTTCATCGTTTGCTGTTCACCCAGCTCTGAATAAATCTCTATAAATAGAAAATATGGGTTAAATACTTATTTCTACTCAAGGGCTTCATTGAATTAGGTGCTATGGTAACAGTTATTTTCAAATATCTCAGCTGAACTTTGACAAAATCCAGCTGCCTGATGAAATAAATCGTAGCTCAAAGCTTTCCCTGAGAGAATGATCCCACAGTTGGTGGTGATTAGGGATTTCCTTTCTTGGTGACCCAGTTCACACCACAACCAGCATGTAAACGAGTGTCACCAGAGTGTATAGTGTTGCCATCAGGCTTGCATCTTGGCTGTGCCTACGATGTAGTGTTGTTTGTCTTCACTGGTGACTCCAAGTGGATTTCTTACACGGGGTCACCATTATTTGCACAGTCATGGGCATGTTTTGGGTACTACAATGTGCAATGGCAGCAGTCGCGACGGATGCATGCAGAGCCCCTTATGGGGAGTGCTGTAAATATGAAATGGGAATATGGCATTTCTGGCGGACCAACTGGTGGACCCCCTGAGGGCACCTGGTATTCTTGGCCACCGTGTGACAGAGTGTTGGACTTGATGGGCCATTGGCCTGATTTAACATTGGCTTCTCTTATGTTCTTATGAAAGTCTATATGGTCATAGTGAGATCCCACTAGATACCTCTGAGAAGCCTGAAATCTTCTTCCCCTTATGGGGACTGCTGTGAATATGAAATGGGAATATGGCATTTCTGGTGGACCAACTGGTGGACCCCCTGAGGGCACCTGGTATTCTTGGCCACCGTGTGACAGAGTGTTGGACTTGATGGGCCATTGGCCTGATTTAACATTGGCTTCTCTTATGTTCTTATGAAAGTCTATATGGTCATAGTGAGATCCCACTAGATACCTCTGAGAAGCCTGAATTTTCGTTTGTTTGTTTGTACTTGTAATTAAATCACACAGTGGCACTGTAAACTGTGGGATTATTTTATAATGGAGAAGATAGCAGATCAAGTTTCATTGTCAGAGACTACTCATTATAACTCTAAATTTGTGGAACAGCGGTTTCTGGTGTTAGAATACTTGACGTACAAGGATACATTAAAAGAAGTGGTACAGTCACCCTGACCTGGGTAGCCCAGACAAGCCCAGTCTCGTCAGATCTTGGAAGCTAAGCAGGGTCAACTCTGGCAACTACTTGGATGGGGGACCTCCATGGAATAACAGCAGTTGGGAGGCAGGGGCAGGCTTTATTCAGCCACCTCTCTGAATATCCTCCAGGCCCCCAGTAGGGGTCAGTCACCAGAGGCTGCCATGATTTCCAGGTGCACGTGCGTGCACACACACAGAGACATAAACATATAAAAAATATCAACCCACCCAAAAAAGAAGTGGTGCAGTCAAAGCAGTATTAGCACATTTTTGAACCTGTCAGTACTATCAGATTAATTGTTTCTGCAGTGCTTTTCTTTCCTTTGTTCAGTTCTTGGAAATTGTAAGTTCATAGGTTTACCAATAGAATGTACAATATATGTTCGTTGTATGCTTGCTAAAGTAAAATAAAATTTTAAAGTTAAAATAATTAAAAAAAACACCAAACACCTAGATGCAGTACAAGACCTTTTGTTCTCAGCTGGCCAATGGGACTGTTCTCTTGAGATTCTTTACTTTTGCCCAAATTACTGTTTGGTGTAGTAGTTAAATGTGTGGACTCTAATCTGGGAGAATTGGGTTTGATTCCCCATTCTTCCACCTGCAGCTGCTGGATGACCTTGGGCTAGCCATAGTTCTGTCAGAGCTGTTCTTGAAAGAGCAGTTTGTGTCAGAGCTCTCTCAGCCCCACCCACCTCACAGGGTGTCTGTTGTGGGGAGGGGAAGGGAAAGGAGTTTGTAAGCCGCTCTGAGACTCCCAAGTGAAGGGTGGGGTATAAATCCAATCTCTTCTCTTTTTCTTCTTCTTCTGCCATCCCAAATGAGTTGCATTGTCCCAGCTTCCAGCTCAGAGCAGTGGTCATGGTGATACTGGGGGCCAGTCGGTTTTCACCCAGCCCTATAAAGATTTTGACTCTTGCTTGGCTACATAGGTCTGAACAACGTGATTCTCAGCAGAACAGCTTGATTCACGCTTTTGCTCTGCTCAGCCTAGTGCACCCATATGTCCATCCTCACCTTCAACCTGTATCTTGCTGAATGTCTTTCTATTGGCGCAGCCCTGGAATGGGAAGATGGCATTTCTCCCTGAAGTCATGTTTTTTGGGGGGAGCGGGGGGGAGATCACCTCCCTTTCAGTTTCTTGTATGTGTATTGATGCTTATATGCAGCTTTTGTTCTGGAAAGGCACTCAGGCTTGGAATTCTGATCTCTGGTTGGCTGTAGAATTGTGTCTACCAGGGGTCATTTCCTGTGGGAGCGCACAGGAGCGGAGCTCTGGCAGTAAGGAGCTCAGGGGGTGGGCATATGCAACAAGCCCCGCCTCTTGCTCCCAACAGCCCTCAGTCAGGCCACGATGAGCAAGACGCAGCCAGGCAAATGAGCTCCTGCACCTCTTTTTCTACAAAATGACCCCTGGACTGTCTACCATCCATCCAAGAGTGCTGGTTGGTGGTAAGGGAGATTTTAATGTTGGGGGGGGGGCTGTCTTCCTTCCCTATGTTTTGAAAAGGATCCAACCTTTCATGCTTCTTTCCTTACCTCCCCTGACCTCTTTACACCACCGGGAGGTGTAAAAATCCTTTATTTTCAGCTCTGATTACATGGTCCTGAATTTCCTTGCTCAAATGTTGTTCATGCCTCAGCCTGACAGTGAACTGGAACTTAAAGCTTGAGAATGAAAAATGTACATTGCGGCTAATTCGTATGTTAGATTGAAAATGGATAGAGTTTGCTTGTTGTTCCAAGGTTCCCTGAGCGGGAGAGAAGGAGGCACGTACAGGGAAGGGTATAGAGAGGGCTCAATTCTATTGCTTGTAGAAATACTGAATAGTGATGGATTGTGTCTCTCATTTGGTTCTCCTTAAAAATAGCTGATAACCTCAGCAAAGGAAGAATAATTCCCGCTCCCCTTGGCTCTAAGGCGGAGTTTGGCAATAAGACGATTGAACAAATAGAGCAGGGACAGGGGTTTTTTCCCTCCTAATGTTACTGCAAATGCTATTTAGAAGTGGTTTCATCTCTTGCTTTGTTGCCAAATGTAATAAATCTTCTGTGAATCTTATTTCTGCTCTCAGCTATTTAATTTAGAATACAGTGAGGATGCTTAAATGGTGCAGACCGACAGTACACTGAACGGGGGTAAATGGAGGTGATTTAAAGACCCTCTTAGAGCTTTTCTAAATGGAAGATAAATATAAAAATAAACATTTGTTACTGTGTGAATGGGGACAACCATGCGACAACTGCCACCAGATAGTGTGTGGGGAAATAACGGAATACTAGTCAAAAGTCAGTGGAGAGAAACGAGGCCTGGTCTGCCACATGATATGGTATTAGGGTTGCCAGGTCCCTCCGTGAATCTGGGATACCGCATGGTGGAATGGACTGTGTAAATAACTGTAAATAAAACCCACTGTATATAGCTCAGATACAGCATCCTGATATCATTATTATTCAGACGCTCTGCGCATGCCGTCAGTCACTGGTGTAATACAGGAAGCAATAGTACACTGTGACATCATTGTGACACTCCCATATTTGGGGAAAACTCTTATAAAAATGGCTTCTACCATAGAGTTTTTGCCCAAATACCAGAGCATCACCTTAATGTTGTTGAAGTGATGATGTCACTTCCTGTGTAACGCTGATGACATGGTCTGGCCCTTCCTCTTTCTCCTGGTAAGTCCCCCTGCTGGCCAGCTGATCGACGGTGGGGAGACGGGGCTGGCAACCCCATATGGTATAGACAAAGAAGCTTAAATGAGCCCCCCCTCCCGGCTACTGGTCCCTGGCAGGCTAGGCATGCATAGTGGCTTCGCACAAATAAGCCACCCATTTGAACAAGATGCCAATGTGAATGTAAAGTCCTACAGGCAAATCTTTTGTCTTGCCAGCATCAAATCTAAAATGGGTTTGCTGACTGCTGAATAAGGTTGTAGAGTGGACTGCAGGTAAGGGGATAGCAGTGCTGTGGTGTGGAAAATTTCCCAGTGTTGTGTTTTCCTACCCTGCTTATGTAAACTTAGTGTGTTTATCTGTAGCCATCATGGCTGTTACGCTGCAAATGAATCTAGTGAGATGGGTTCAATGTGGAGTATTAGGCATGGACCAGCCCCAGTGTTCGTACATAGTCCAGGCTTGTACATAGTATACTTGCCTTCTTTCGCTAGCATTATTTAAATTTTATTTATTTATTTATTTATTTATTTATTTAAGTATTTTTACCCCGCCCTCCCCGCAAGCGGGCTCAGGGCGGCTTA
>NW_015177107.1:25679-25823 GCF_001447785.1 Gekko japonicus | reverse complement strand
AACCGCATAAAATCCAGTAAAATCCAAAAACATTACAATCAACAATAACAATAAAGTGCTTCTTAAGTTGTTAAAAAATGATGGCATCCTTGTCCGAGAATTGGTCCGAGCCCATCCGCTGTATTCATTGCAGCATTCTAGTAG
>NW_015177107.1:23259-23409 GCF_001447785.1 Gekko japonicus | reverse complement strand
TTTCCTTTGTTCAATTCTTGGAAATTGTAAGTTCATAGGTTTACGTATAGAATGTACAATATATGTTCGTTGTATGCTTGCTAAAGTAAAATAAAATTTAAAAGTTAAAATAATTTTTAAAAAACACCTAGATGCAGTACAAGATATTTT
>NW_015177107.1:22961-23097 GCF_001447785.1 Gekko japonicus | reverse complement strand
GGATGACCTTGGGCAAGCCATAGTTCTGTCAGAGCTGTTCTTGAAAGAGCAGTTTGTGTCAGAGCTCTCTCAGCCCCACCCACCTCACAGGGTGTCTGTTGTGGGGAGGGGAAGGGAAAGGGGTTTGTAAGCCGCT
>NW_015177107.1:19967-22738 GCF_001447785.1 Gekko japonicus | reverse complement strand
CCCATATGCCCATCCTCACCTTCAACCTGTATCTTGCTGAATATCTTTCTATTGGCGCAGCCCTGGAACGGGAAGATGGCATTTCTCCCTGAAGTCATGTTTTTTGGGGGGAGCGGGGGGGAGATCACCTCCCTTTCAGTTTCTTGTATGTGTATTGATGCTTATATGCAGCTTTTGTTCTGGAAAGGCACTCAGGCTTGGAATTCTGATCTCTGGTTGGCTGTAGAATTGTGTCTACCAGGGGTCATTTCCTGTGGGAGCGCACAGGAGCGGAGCTCTGGCAGTAAGGAGCTCAGGGGGTGGGCATATGCAACAAGCCCCGCCTCTTGCTCCCAACAGCCCTCAGTCAGGCCACGATGAGCAAGAAGCAGCCAGGTAAGTTACAGAGCCCCCCACCCACACCTTCAGGTACAAGCTCTCCCTCCTCTGTGAGGGCAGATCTGCGCGTGTCCCCCCCATAGCTAGCAATCCAAAACAGTCCAGTGGAGCCTGAGTGGTGGGTGTTGCCTTCTGACACGCTTCCGGTGATGTCAGGGTGTGTGGCATATGCAAATAAGTTATGCTAAGTTATGCTAATGAGCTCCTGCACCTCTTTTTCTACAAAATGACCCCTGGACTGTCTACCATCCATCCAAGAGTGCTGGTTGGTGGTAAGGGAGATTTTAATGTTGGGGGGGGGGCTGTCTTCCTTCCCTATGTTTTGAAAAGGATCCAACCTTTCATGCTTCTTTCCTTACCTCCCCTGACCTCTTTACACCACCGGGAGGTGTAAAAATCCTTTATTTTCAGCTCTGATTACATGGTCCTGAATTTCCTTGCTCAAATGTTGTTCATGCCTCAGCCTGACAGTGAACTGGAACTTAAAGCTTGAGAATGAAAAATGTACATTGCGGCTAATTCGTATGTTAGATTGAAAATGGATAGAGTTTGCTTGTTGTTCCAAGGTTCCCTGAGCGGGAGAGAAGGAGGCACGTACAGGGAAGGGTATAGAGAGGGCTCAATTCTATTGCTTGTAGAAATACTGAATAGTGATGGATTGTGTCTCTCATTTGGTTCTCCTTAAAAATAGCTGATAACCTCAGCAAAGGAAGAATAATTCCCGCTCCCCTTGGCTCCAAGGGGGAGTTTGGCAATAAGACGATTGAACAAATAGAGCAGGGACAGGGTTTTTTTCCCCTCCTAATGTTACTGCAAATGCTATTTAGAAGTGGTTTCATCTCTTGCTTTGTTGCCAAATGTAATAAATCTTCTGTGAATCTTATTTCTGCTCTCAGCTATTTAATTTAGAATACAGTGAGGATGCTTAAATGGTGCCGACTGGCAGTACACTGGATGGGGGTAAATGGAGGTGATTTAAAGACCCTCTTAGAGCTTTTCTAAATGGAAGATAAATATAAAAATAAACATTTGTTACTGTGTGAATGGGGACAACCATGCGACAACTGCCACCAGATAGTGTGTGGGGAAATAACGGAATACTAGTCAAAAGTCAGTGGAGAGAAACAAGGCCTGGTCTGCCACATGATATGGTATTAGGGTTGCCAGGTCCCTCCTGGCAACCATTGAAGGATGGGGGAGGACTTACCAGGAGAAAGGGGAAGGCTCATGCCATGTCACTGGTGTAATACAGGAAGCAATAGTACACTGTGACATCATTGTGACACTCCCATATTTGGGGAAAACTCTTATAAAAATGGCTTCTACCATAGAGTTTTTGCCCAAATACCAGAGCATCACCTTAATGTTGTTGAAGTGATGATGTCACTTCCTGTGTAACGCTGATGACATGGTCTGGGCCTTCCTCTTTCTCCTGGTAAGTCCCCCTGCTGGCCAGCTGATTGACGGTGGGGAGACGGGGCTGGCAACCCCATATGGTATAGACAAAGAAGCTTAAATGAGCACCCCCTCCCGGCTACTGGTCCCTGGCAGGCTAGGCATGCATAGTGGCTTCGCACAAATAAGCCACCCATTTGAACAAGATGCCAATGTGAATGTAAAGTCCTACAGGCAAATGTTTTGTCTTGCCAGCATCAAATCTAAAATGGGTTTGCTGACTGCTGAATAAAGTTGTAGAGTGGGCTGCAGGTAAGGGGATAGCAGTGCTGTGGTGTGGAAAATTTCCCAGTGTTGTGTTTTCCTGCCCTGCTTATGTAAACTTAGTGTGTTTATCTGTAGCCATCATGGCTGTTAAGCTGCACATGAATCTAGTTAGATGGGTTCAATGTGGAGTATTAGGCATGGACCAGCCCCAGTGTTCGTACATAGTCCAGGCTTGTACATAGTATACTTGCCTTCTTTCGCTAGCATTATTTAAATTTTGCTGACATTATGTAAATTATTTATAATTTAAATTATATCAGAATAATTTTCCAATTCAGATTATTCCAGAAAACCCACATCACTGGGAGGATAGTGTATTTGAATGCTTTCCCATTCATATTCATTTCTCTCCTTATATATAAAGCTGTTTTGGTGTGAACGCTGCATACGCTCCCACGGCCTTTGGGTCCCTCAGCTGCCACTCTGAAGGACTGCCAGTCCCTGGGCTGCATTCCCTTGCTGCGTTGCCTCGCTCTCACCCACAGAGCCTGTGCCCAGCATATCGGCCTCAGTCTGGGGGGAGCCAGCGAAGGGGATGGGCGCTCTGCGAGGGATGGGTCGCCTCGGGCCTCCCCTTCACCAGGGTGGCGTTTGTCTGCTCCCCATCCTCACCCCCCCTCTCTTTGCAACATGCTGGTAAGGCTCTGGGAGGGGCAGATGGCAGTGGCACA